>NC_056733.1:468550157-468590157 GCF_019279795.1 Protopterus annectens
CAAACTACAACAGCTGTAGATGAACTGCAAAATACTTTTGAATTAGCAGACCCCTACACGAGTTTGCAACATGATGAATTCCGTTTATATCATGATATCAAAAGATGAAAATAGCGAATGCTATTTCATTGGTCCCAAAACATCTAAACATGAAAATATTGAACATTCAGAACAGCAAATTTTTTCCCATGGAAAAAATTCGCTGCTCCGAAACACACACACACAACACAAGCACATCAAACAAACAGCAACCACACACACACTTAAATCCCTACATCTAACGCTACACTAAACTAAACATACACTACTAACCACTTACCTTAACCCAAACCCTAAGGTCCGTCACTATCGCACACTCACCTCACCTGCGCCCTAACCCTAACTCACTTAAACCGCCCCTAAGCCTAAAGTCTGTCACTATCGCACACACGCCTAACCCGCGCTCTAACCCTAACTCACTTAACCCGCCCCTGACCCTAACGTACAAACAATCGCACACTTACCTGAACCAATCCCGTAACTTTACACCACGGCGCTAAGAATAGCAAAGCCACAAAAACGGCCAACCGAATTCATTCCAGAGGAAAGAATTCACTGTTCTGCAGCTTCGCTATTCTTAGCGTTCACTGAATAGTGTTCGATATCAGAACATTCAAAGTTTTAATACTTCGATGTTCTGATATAGACCCGATGAATCAATAAATAGATTTACCGTCCTCTCGTCAAGGCACAAATCCTGGTCAAGAATCAAACATTTTCTTAATTTCACAAGCCCTCACTCACCACAAAATACACTACAAGGTCCACCCGAGATCTTAATCGGATCACTCAAATTCATCTCTCTATAAATACCTCTAGAATTAACCCAAGATCCTCTATCTTTAACAATTGGACACTAAACTTGAACATCTTACAAGTAGATGAATTGATAAAAGAAATTAAGACCACTCTCACCTAACTTGAAAGGGACCTTACGCTTAACCCAAGCTTCCTAAGACATACATTGGGCAGCTACCAAAACTGTTACAAGAGGTTATATCATTCAAAAAGCTTTAGGGAATAAGAAAAGCAATAATGCTTCCCAAACTAAATTAGAATTACAACTAAAGAAGCTGAACAAAAACTTCAACATAGCTACTCCAAAGAGGCCCATGAAACAATGATTGATTTGCAAAAACAGTTCTATAATCTTTACTTGAAAAAACACTCACTTGCTGAACTGAAACTGCTATACAAGTACTCAGAATGGGCACAAACTCCCTCCAAAACACTTGCCAAACTAATTAAATATCAAAAATGCCCCTCCTCCCCAAGATAAACAAAATTAAATATAAAGGACCATTAAACACACTGACTATGACATCATAATCTTCTTTGAAGAAATATACAAAAGCATATATAATCTCCCCAATACGGATTCTAGAAAACAATTCAAGGAATTTATTCATCACCTGGTATTCCCAAAAGAGTTTCCTAAAATCTCTCCTCAAGTTAGATGAAATTAAACTTGCTGTTAACAGACTCAAGGTAGGCAAAGCCCTGGGCCCAGATGGATACACAGCAGAATTTTACAAAAACTTCTCAGACCCTGTTTCCAAAATTCTGCTAAAAATATTCACCTACATCATTCGTTTTGGCATAACCTGACAGATATCTTAATAATTCAAAAACCATTGTAATTTTTAACTCTGATCTTCTAGACCCAGATAATTATAGACCAATCGCCCTTATTAATATGGATTTTAAGATTTTAGCTCATGTCATCACTAATCGATAGAAAAAAAAAAAAACTTCCTCACATAATATCGCAAGAACTCAAGAACTTGGTTGTATGCATAATAGGCACATTTATGATAACACCCTTCTCCTAGACTCCCTGACCAGGATCCTAGGTAAAGATAAGCACTCCCGATATGCTTTAACTGTAGGCGCCAGTAAAGCTTTTGACAGGGTAGATTTCAATTTTCTATTTAATACTCTACCTTGCTATGGGATACCTCAGGATTTCATTAACACTATAAAAGTATTATACCAAAATGCCACCACTACTCTATACATAAAACTCAGATCAAACCCTATTACAATTTCCAATGGAACACGACAAGGATGCCCCCTTTCTCCCTACCTCTTTAATCTTTATCTGGAACCCTTACTTATATTCATATCCCAAAAAACATATCATATACCTAAAATCTTATATGTAAACCTCAAATTTTCTGCTTTTGCTGATTATCTAAATTTGTACTTTGAGCTCCCTAACAGAGACCTTCATAAACTGCTAAATTCACTAGAGTCATTTTCGTTCATATCCAATTATAAAACCAAACCTAGCAAATCATACATATTCCCTATAAACCCTATTGGCCACAAAGAGTTTTACTTCCCGGATACTGAGATCAAACCCAATTACCAACTAAAATATTTAGGCATAAATTATACTCAACCCCAATGAGACTTTAAAACTTAATTTGTTACACACCTGGTCAAATATCGAAAGAGACATCTTGAGATGGAAAAACATAAATTTATCCCTACTATCAAAAACTAATATCATCAAAATGAATGTTCTACCTAGAATTCTTTTTCAGCTTAATGCTATCTTTCTGATTGCTCCCCCCAAAAATTCTTCACAATGATGGAAAAAGTCCTTTTCAATTTTATCTGGCATCCTAAATCTGTCAGAATTAAATATGATAAACTCTCACTCTCAAAAGCAAAGGAGGTTTGGGCTTGCCTGACTTTAAACTTTACTATAAAGTTATAAGCCCTGGAAATTTTTTGCCAATTATAATCCAAATCTAGGATGCTGGACCCCTCAATGGATCAAGATCTGGTTTAATCTAATTATATCTCACAACATTAATCCAAAATCTCTCCCCTTCCTTAATCTAAAATACTGCTCCATAACCAATTTCCACCCCCTCACCCCCTCCTCAAACACATGAGCCACAACTTTCAAAACCTGTTCCAATCAATCTATCGGTCACTCTTGAATTCTATCTATCTACTTAAACCTCAACCTAAAAATTAACAACCAACCAATAAACTTAGCAAACTTCCCTCTAATTAAAGACATCAAGGTCTGGGATCTGTACAAATTACACCAATACAATATAACAGACTTAAGGAAAAAGCTGAATGTCCCCCAAAAATACGAGATTATTCTTAGACCACTAATGACCCTCTTAATAACCAAATGTTCCTTGGTTAAAATTAATGAACAAGACATAAAAACAGCCAGTTTAATTATCAAAACTCTGACCTTTAAGAATAAGATGGTATCCAAGACATACAAATTAATTGCAGCTATAAAAACCCAACACTCTCCTTTTCTCACCCTACTGGCAAGATAAAAGTCAAGAGATATCTTCTGAAGATAAAAGACTGGCTATAAAAAAATACACAAACTAACCTCTTTCAAACGCTTAATTTATACCCAGATCATGATTAACAATGCCTATTCACACCATCCATGCTAAGCAATTTCAATTCCAAATATTCACCCTATTGCCCTTTTTGCCCTAATGAAAAAGCTGACATTCTACACATATTCTGGAGTTGCAAAAAAGTCTATAAATCATGGTGCTCCCTGAGAGTCAAACTGGAAAAAATAGGATATGAAATATCTATCTTCTCGTGGGAACCGCAGTCTTACATATCTCTCCTGGTAATCTCCCCAGTATCTATAAACATATTCATATTATAATGTGTGCTCTCATTAAATACTATAAAACCAGAAACTGGATTGATAAATCCCAAATCGTATGGAATGATTTCCAAAAACTTATTGTTAAATTAGCATCCTCTCATAAACTTGCCAATACTTACTCAAAAAAATACACTACTTTCAAGGATACTGGGAGTTATTGCTAGATTTAATCCTAAAAGATTAAGGTTCCGCATTCAATCTAACCTCTACTCCAAAACATCTATAGAACACTACCATGAAAGTAAATAAGGCTCTCACCACATCTCTAGCTCTCCAATTCTACTCACTGTCTATATATTCCTAATCTGGAGTCCATAAACCACGGTTTAATTTAAATTAGTCTCACTAACCCCTACCTCCAATTGTATCCATCTCCTAGGAACCTCCACTACTAAACAAGTGACATCTATTTGTAAATAATGTACATAGGTAGTACGGTTTATATCCCACTGTTTTTATTTTCCCAACTTTCCTCTCCTCCTTTTACTTTAAAATTAGTTTAGTTAAATCATAGTATAGACTAACTTTTACATGTCAGCAATAGCATAAGATACTCAGGTATGTAACTCCATCTATGAATGTCATAGTCGTTACACCTTGCAGTCTTTATATGTTTATCACTCTTCTTTGTGTATATACCTAACTGCTGTTTAAAACTTTGTGTTTATTTCATTTTGGTTGCACAACAGCATCACAATGTTTCAATATATATATATATATATATATATATATATATATATATATATATATATATGCATTACCTCACTGGATTTTATATTTCCTTTGGTTAAATTGTAAAACTCAATAAAAAGTTTTTGGAAAAAAAAAAAGATCAAAGTAACCGTCCATTCAGACACAATTTCTAACAAAGATTCTGTTCTCAATCCACTTGTACAGTCTACAACTTATTATCTAAGAGAATCTTGGGCTTTTTTACACAAACTAGTAGTTACTAGGTAACCTGTCTACCACATAAGGAGTGGTTCTGGCCCAGAAATTGTAGTTATTGGCAGTTTGGGCAATCTATTCCATCTCTCTCAACTTTCTGATTTGAAAGCCTGCATTTGCACTGTTTCTGTCCTGTAACTCATCTAGTGCAGATACAGATTCTTAGTTTTAGCACTTAAAATTGCTTGTTCATGCTAAGCACTTGTTTAGAACTTGTAAGCACTAAATAAGCTACTAATTACTATACCACTCTATCTTCCTCATTACCTAGAGGAAAACAGTTTTGTACTTACTTTTCTCACTTGCTTAGAGAAAAACAGCTCTTGTACTCACTTTCCTCACTTATCTATTGGAAAATAGTTTTTTATTTAGGCATGTCCAAGGGTCAGCTCCCAGTGTTCTCTCCTGTCTATCTGATGAATCTGGGCATCTTGAGACAATGTAGAAATTGCCTCATGTACACTGACAACCCTCTCCTCCTACCACCCAACACTACAACCTGTGAGAGATGCATTTATCTAGCCAAACTGGAGGTAAAGCACTCTCTAACCAAAACTGAACTTGACAGTCATGAGGAGAAGGTAAACATTTGCACCACACCACACTCATCACATAGTCTCACTAAATCTACACCACCAAAATCCACACACAGTAACACAAAAACATTCGCGGAGGCTCTCAATAATAATCTAAGCAACAGAGACCTCCAGAGCAGAAACGCAAGCAACCTCCATCCCCCAACACAACCCAAATGATACATAGCCCACAGACTCAGTGTGGCACTCAGCCACAGCCAATAAGGCAAAACAACGTACTCAACACACTAGTCATGGGTGACTCTATAGTCAGGCACACTGATGTCCCACTCAAAAGGCTAGACAAGGAGAAGGTTACTGTCAGCTGCCTGTCGGGTGCCAGGATCCGCCACATAATCCATGCACTCAGGTCACTCCACACCAAGTACAGATATGACTTGGTCATTGTCCATGTTGGTGTGAATGACCTGCGATGTACCTACCTGGACTACATGAAGAGAGACATGGAAGAGCTCTCCGATCTTGTAGCCCAGGCAGGTATGACCCTAGCCCTGAGTAGCATTCTGCCATCACCCAGAATGATACCGCAGTACAAGGCAAAATGATTTGACTTCAACAATTGGATAAGCTTCTGGTGTCATTCTAAGGGGATCCAATATCTCTCTGCTTGGGATGACATGGTCGACAGACCATGATGCTTTGCCACAGATGGCCTGCACCTGTCGCCCCTGAGATTCCAGATACTGGCTAAGGCTCTTGCTGCCCCTATAGTGCCTTTTTTAGGCAGGGTTCAAATAACAAATTCACCACCATAACAGGAAAAGGCAAACAAAAACTGAAGGTAATGCTAATCAATGCTAGAAGTCTAAATCTCAAAATGCACTCACTCGAGGCACTCCTTAAAATGGAGAATATCGATATCTGTGCAATGACTGAGACCTGGTTCAAGGCTCCAGAGAGCACCCCTGCACTACTAGGCTGTAACTCGTACCACACTTTTCGGCCATATAACCTGGACTGAAACACCAAAGGCAGAGGTGTGTCCATATTCATTAAGGATATCCACACCTCCAGGCTAGTTGCTCAGCATAATGCATCCAAGGTTATCCAAGTGCAACTAACTCTGGGCAAAACTGCAATCCAAATTGTAGCTTGCTACAGATTCCCCACCATGCCCCAGGATTCCCACTCCTCTTTTCTTGATGTACTGGAAAATATTATGGTTCAACCAAACACCCTTATAATGGGCGACTTCAATTACCCCACCATTAAACTGGGAAAACTACTCGTGTACAAACTCCTTAGCTTAATGCTTTCTGGAATTCATAAACTCCAATGCCCTAAGATCAACTTATCCACACCCCCACTAGGGGCAATAATATCCTAGACCTAGTCATTACCAACATGAGTGACCGGTATTCCACACCTGAAGTCAACTCCTTGTTGGTCCAATCCGACCTTAAGCTTATCACCCTTGATATCCACATCCCGCCCCCACCCCCCATTAAGGAAACCACAGTAAAAAATTTCTCCAAAGCCAACTTCATGCTTCTTAAGACAGAAGTGGTGAACTTCATGACATCCATGCAGATAGACAATACAGTTACAACTGCTGAATCCTACACAAATGCACTCTATAAGCAATTACACGAGTGCATGGATCGTGCTATCCCAAACAGAACCAAGACGCTATCCTCCAAAAAAAGGAAGCCAATCTGGTGGTCCCCTGCCATAAACAAACTGTACAACAGAAGGAAGAAACTGTTGCAAAGAGAGTAAAATCCCATGAGTGGAGGAGCTTCCTGGTTAGCCTCAGTAAGAAGCTGAGATCCCTTATAAGATCCTCCAAAGCTAGCTACAAAAACAAAATCGCCACTAAATCCAAGGACAACCACAAAGCATTCTATAGCTATGTCAAGAATCTAGATGGCAACATCCAGATCTGCTCTGAGTTACAGCACAAAGGCATGAAAATTACAGAACCAACTGATATTGCCAACATCCTGGCAGATCGGTTCAGTGCTAACTTTACCCACCTCTCACCCCCTAAAGGGCCCATATCTATACAGGAAGAATGCAGAGTCCCTGTAATCACAACTACGCAGGTAAAAGCTGCACTCTCTAAAGCCAAAAACACAGCATCCATGGGACTTGACAACATCCCAGGCTGCGTTTTACACGAACTTCAGAATGAACTGGCTCCCCACTTAAGCACCATGTTCAATAATAGCCTCGCCTTAGGCTTTGTGCCCACTGAATGGTGCACAGCAACAGTTATCCCACTCCACAAAGGGGGTAGCCACCACTGATCCCGGGAACTATCGACCTATTAGCCTGACGAGCCTGGTCTGCAAGGCCATGGAATGTAGCATCATGGAGCTCATAAACAAAGACATTGGTAACCTCCAAACTCTAGATCCCACCCAGTTCGGGTTTGTGAAAGGCAGATCATACCTCCTGAACCAGATCGACTTCTTTGAGGCAGTCACCACAGCCGTGGATGAGGGTAAGGTGGTTCACACAGCCTATCTTGACTTGAGGCTTTTGACATCATTCCCCATTCTGGAATTATAGCTAAACTCACTAAACTAGGTATAAATACCTACATCACAAGATGGGTTGACAACTGGCTCACTGACAGAACCCACACTGTAAAAGTTGCAGACTCCAAATCTGACCTCAAGGCAGTGACAAGTGGAGTGCCACAGGGTTCCATCCTGGGACCTCTCCTGTTTGGTATCTACTTCTCTGAAGTACAGGCTAACACAGAAGGCCTCTGGCTGACTAAGTTCGCAGATGACTGCAAACTAGGAGCCATAGTCAAGTCCCCAAATGATGTGGACATCCTAAAGAAGGGCCTCACTGAGACAGATGCCTGGTGTCAGAGCCATGGACTCAAGCTCAATGCCAAAAAGTGCAGTGTCATCCCCTTTGGTAAAAACTCTGTACCCATGAACTACCACATAGGCAGCAATCTACTTAACACCAAATGCGTGATAAGAGACCTTGGGACCCAGGTGGACAGTAGTCTCTCCTTTGATAGTCACATCGCCACAGTAGTCAGGAAGTCCTTCTACGTGGCACACCTCATCATAACAAGGGTTCTCATCCAGGAAAAAAGAGGTCATTGTTCCCCTCTACTAGTCACTCATTAGACCCATTATAGAGTACAACGCCCCTTTTGGAATGTACCTCGCAAGATATCTGCAGCAGCTGGATTACTGACCTCAAACAAATGCCCTACACTGACCGCCTCAAAAAACTCCAGCTTTACTCCGTAGTATATCGCCTACTCAGAGGTGATCTCTGCCTAACATATAAAGCTATGTCAAACCCAGAGCTGCTGGACATGCTACACCTAAAGAAATCCCAATCCCTCCAAGCTACACGCTCTAGGGACCTAAATCTTGTCACCACAATAAACAGGACACGCTGGAGGGATAGATTCCTGTCCCAGAGACTTCCTATACTCTGGAACAAACTACCCATCTATGTCAAGCAAAGTTCTTCATTAGCACTCTAAGAAAAATCCTGATGAGTGGATGGGAAATAGGAAATACACCCCTGGGATCACTTCTGTGTCTCTGCTGGACAGTGGCACAGGAAAATAACTTTCTTGGGTGGCATAAGCTATGGTACCTTGCTGGCTAGGCTTACGTAAGCCCTTGGGCCGATAGCCTAGTACCTACCTATGAACTATACCAGAAAAAAGATGCATTATCTGATTGCATTTTTGTCACCATGGACATTGAAGCATTGTACATGAATATTCCTCAAAGGAGGACTGCAGTTTTTTTTAGACTGTTTTTGACTAAATACACCACTTTTTCCACTAGTAAAATTAACACCTTGTGTACTTTAGTTAGTATTGTGCTTAACAACTTTTTATTTTTTAATAACAAGATCTATAAACAGATTAAAGGTGTGACAATGGGGTCCAAACTTGCCCCAGCTTTTGCTAACTTGGTCCTTAGCACGTGGGAATTAGAAAATGTATCTAATATACACAACTTTCAACAAGCCATTTTTTACAAACGTTACATAGATGATATTGTTTTTGCATGGAAACGGGACAACAGCCATAACTCTTATTTCTGACTTAAGAATTACTACTGGATTTCTCAACCTTGTTGTTTCTAGTAGAGGTCATTCCTTTAACTTCTTAGACACACATATTGACTTGCTCCCATCAGTTGAACTATGATCCACAGTACACAGAAAAGAAACTTAAAAAATAACTTTTTGGATTTCACAAGTCAACATCCGTATTTTATGAAGAAAAACCTAGTAAAAGCCCAGTTTATATGCATCTCTAGACTGACTAGCCATGATGATGAATTTCATACACAGACTACTTTAATTAAAATATGTTTTATATGAGAAACTACCCACACAATCCAGTTAATCAATTGCTACAGAAAGTAGCAGCTAACAGATATACCAATTACTTCCTTATCTTAAAATTTGGTTTTCAAGCTTTATTCAAACCTACTAAAGCCACAGATAAAACAATAAGTTTCCCTTTACCAGTTTCTAGGAACATGACAAGCATCAGACAGATTATAACTAACTGGGATATTTTGTCTGATTCTCAACAAGTTGTCACTACACTAGGTACCTCTCCTTCATTCACTTTTAAGACAGCTACGAATATACACAGTTTTCTAGAAAATAGAGACACCCAATTTTTAATTAGTACACCTCCTACTACTACAGACGCCGTAGGTATGTACAGATGTAACAAATGTGTAGTCTGCCCATATATTCAGGTTGGTACTGATTTTCTATTTGCTCATTGCAAATACACTGTCACATTTTCCAGACATTTTAACTGTCACTCATCTTCTGTAGGTATTTGCACATCTTGTAGTAGTTTTTATGTAGAAAGACTTCATGCAGACTTTCAGACTGCATTAAAAAAGAAGTTATGTCTTACCATAACGTTCCATCTGAGTTGTTGATCTTCTTCCAGTCTTCACTGATGGGTTCGGTTCCAAGCCCTGGGAACAGAGTCGGCCTTATACCAAGCTTGCGTGCACCAAAAACTCTCGAGCTAAGCTGCTACCCACAACGCCCTTCACTCAGTTACCTCAGATCGAGTTTGCATGCAACATATAGAAGAACCAGAAAGTCAGAGGCCATCTCTGCACAGAAACCCTGAAACACCACAAAGACCCAGAAGATCCGCCAGGAGCCTTTGGTGGGGGTCGGTGGGAGGGTGTGATGACTGGAAGATCAACAACTCAGCTGGAACGTTATGGTAAGACATAACTTCTTTATCTGAAGTTGTTAATCTTCCTATTTATCACTGACAGGACAGAATCCCAAGCTACTTGGAGAAACTGGGTGGCCCTTATGGAAGAACATTCCTGAGAACCATTGAACCAAAGGCTGCTCTTCCCCTGGAGATCAGATCCAATTTGTAATGCTTGATAAAGGTATGGGGTTTAGCCCAAATGGCAGTTGCACAGATGTCATCCATGGAGGCCCTAGAGTGGAAGGCAATCGATGCTGCAAAAGCTCTAGTTGAGTGAGCTTTGATTTGACCAGTCTTAGATTCATTCATAAGCGAATATGAAAAGCTAATGCAATCTCTGAGCCATTTTGACAAGGTAACTTTCGATACTGCACCTCCCATTCTAGGGCCTGCAAAGGAAATGAAAAGTTTGTCCGACTTGCGAAAGGTAGAAATGTAATTGCCTATGAAAGTACAGTTGTGTACACTTACCATAAATGTAGATGTTCGAGTGTATTCACTGTTGCAGTCATCACATTTGGGTTAAATGCCTGCAGGTAGCCCTCAGCCGGCCTGAATACCAGAGTCTTTGGATTTCTGCATCGGATGCTGTCGTTTCTTCCATGACGTCAGGTCGTCCGGGGTATAAAACATGCAGCCGACCCCATTACATCAGTTTTCTTGCCCCAGATGTCAGGTGCCCCCACAACAGGAAGCAATTATATGGTATGGTACACACCCCTATCAAAAAGCAAATACACATGAAAAAATATCTATACACCAAACAAGAAGGAAAGGTAGAGGCAAGAGTAGTCAGGGGGCTGAAGGGAGGGGTAACCAGGACTACAACAGTGAATACACTCGAACATCTACATTTATGGTAAGTGTACACAACTGTACTATGTTCTTCGTGTTTCACTGTTGCAGTCATCACATTTGGGTTGATTCCCAAAGCTAAGGAAGGGAGGAGGTAGTCAAAGAGCATTAGGGCCAGCTATTACGCCCTGCAAGACTGCTGTGGCAAATCTAGCTCTGGAATTGGAAAAGATAGGCAGGTGATAATGCTTGGTGAAGGGTATATACAGAGCTCCAGGTAGCAGCTTCCAGGATGTCCCTAGTAGGGACTCCTCTGAGAAATGCCGTAGAGGTAGATGCAGTCCTGGTGGAGTGTGATCTTATCCCCTGTGGGGTAGGTTTTCCATGGTGCTTGTAGCAGAAATGAATGCAATGGGCTATCAATTTAGAAATGGTTTGCTTTGAAATGGCTTTCCCCTCTGCCCCTGCAGCAAAGCCAACTAGCAGCTGGTCAGATTTTCTGAGAGGCTTAGTCCTGTCCAAACAGAATCTAAGTTGTCTATGCATATCCAGAGAGTGCAGTATCCATTTCCCCTTTGTTTTGTGGATTAGGGAAAAAGATAGGCAAATGAATGGACTGGTTTAGGGCCACACTAGACACCACCTTAGGCATAAAGGAAGGATTAGTCCTGAGGGTAATCCTGTCCGTATGGAAGATAATGAAGGATTCCACTACCATGAGGGCCTGTAATTCCGACACTCGTCTTGCTGAAGTGATGGCTAGAAGTAAGGCTGTTTTCCAAGAAAGGAATTTCAACTCTGCTGTTGCAGCTGGCTCAAAGGGGGGGGGTGAGCTTTTCCAATACAAAGTTAAGGCCCCAGGTTGGAGTGGGAGCTCTCCTGGGGGGGGGGGGGCTCAAAGGAATTGTTTTAGCAAGGGGTGAGAGAAAAGGAGTGGCTCAGTATTATAATGTGCTGAAATGGCAGAGGCATGAATCTTAATTGACGAGAAGGATAGGCCCTTGTGGAGCATTTCTGTTAAGTACTCTAGAATATGAGGTAAGCTGGGCGCTGTTGTGGCCATTTCCTGGGCCTGGCTCCAGGAGCAGTATCTTTTCCACTTTTCAGCATAGGATTTTCTAGTACTAGGCCTCCTTGCCTACAGAATGACAGCCCGCACCTGCTTACTGAGAGATGCTAGAGGAGAGCTCATGGAATTAGCCAGGCTGGAAGGTTCAGGATTTGAAGCTGAGGGTGCAGAATCTGGCCCGCCTGCTGGGACAGCAGGGAAGGGGTCTGAGGCAGGTGCCATGGATGTAGCAGTGTCAGACTGCGCAAGAGGGGGTACCAGTGCTGGCGTGGCCAGTCTGGTGCAATCAGTATTGTTCTTGGCTTGTCCTATTTGATCTTTAGTAGGACTTTCGAGAGGAGAGGCAGAGGGGGAAAGGCATAAACCGAGGGCCTTTCACAGGTAAAGGACAGGGCATCCAATTTCCAAGCTTGACTGTAGGGAGTTCTGGTGCAGAATTTGTTCAATTGGTAGTTCTGAGGGGGAGGCAAACAGGTCTACCTCTGGGGTCCCCCATTTGTTCCTCAAGAGGTTGAATATTTTGGGTTCTAGTTTCCATTCGTGTGGGTCCATGAGATCTCTGCTTAGGTTGCCTGCCAGGGAATTTAGTTTGCCTGACAGGAATTGAGCTTGTAGATGCACTTGGTAGCTCAAGGCTGTGCTCCAGAGAGCTACGGCTAGTCTACAGAGAGGGTAGGAGTGGGTTCCCCCCTGCTTGTTTATGTACCACCAATAGTTGTCCTGGGAGAAAAAGGTTTTTGAAGTCTGTCAGAGCATTCTGTACAGCTAACATTTCTTTTTGGTGGATATGCAGGTGCATCTGTCTTGGGTTCCATTTGCCCTGAATGCAATGCCCTGCCATGTAAGCCCCCCATGCATAGTCGGATGCATCTGTTGTTAGGGTTTGGGTGCCAGGGGGTAGATTGAAAGGGAGTCCCTTGTTGTGGTAGCAGGCCTCTGCCCACCAAAGGAACTCTGTCCTTAGACAAGGAATGATAGGAATCATTGTTTCCAGGTCCTGAGAATGTTGACACCATAAACTTTTTAGATACCATTGGAATTTCCTCATATGCAGTCTTGCATATGGAATTAGCAGAATGCAAGAGGCCATGAACCCCAGGGCCTGCAGTATTTTCCTTGCAGATAGCTGGGTTTTTGTGGCCAATAGTTTGAAGTAGGTTGTCACAAACTTGTTTCTTCGGAGTAAGGAATGCCATCTGGGAAGTTCTGTTCAAGCTTGCTCCCAGGAATACAATCTGTTGGCAGGGTACTAGGTGAGATTTATTTTCGTTGATGGTGTACCCCAGTGAGGACAGAAGTTCCTTTACAAATGCCAGGTGCTGTAATAGCAAGTCCTGGCTATCTGCCTGAATCAGACAATCGTCCAGATATGGGTAAATTTGAATATTTCTCTGCATGCAAAATGCAACAGCTGGAGCTACACACTTTGTGAACACCCTTGGCGCAGTAGATAAGCCAAAAGGAAGTGCAGAGGACTGAAAGCGCCTTGAGCCCGCCCTGAAACATAGGTATTGTCTGCAGGATTCTCTTATTGGTATATGCAGGTAAACTTCATTTAAGTCTAGGGTTGCCAGCCAGCCATCCTTGGCTAGCATAGGAAGAAGCTGTTGTCAGCATTTTGAATTTTGGAACCACCAGAAAGGTGTTGAGACTAGAGATGTCCAGGATCGGGCACCAGGGTACCAGAAACAGTCAAATAAAAAACTTGTCCTCTTGGTTCTGCTGGGACAGGTTAAATAGCCCTGATACTGAGAAGGGAGAGAACCTGCTGTTGGGCCTCTGCCCATTGATTTGGGGGGATGTCTGGCCAACCATTTGGGGTTGGTAGTGTGTGGAAATGGAATCTGTATCTTCGGGAACCTGTTTAAAACCCATTTGTCCTGGGTAATGACTTCCCAGTTTTTTGCATGCAGGGCGAGCTTTCCTCCTAAGGGAGCAAGTAGTTGAGCACGGCTTGGAAGGGTTAAGGTTAAGTCACTGTGCCATTTTTCCGTAGGGGGCTGGCTTACTACTCCCCGCTTTGGAAGTGGGAGCCCCCCACTGCTTAGATCTGTGCGTAGCCTGAGACTGAAGTCTTGGTGGTCTGCTGTTCCTAGGTTTGGACTGAGAAGGCCTGAAAGGGACTGGAAAGGACCAGTTCTTTGAAGGCCAATGCCTACTGAATCTGGGAGGCTGTACTTGTAGGAAATCTTTAACAGTATGCATAGATTTAGCTTTTTCCTCTATCCTTTTGAGGACTTCCTCTGCTTTGTTGCCAAAAAGGCGGTCTTGGTTTAAGGGTGCATCCAGTAATTTAGCTTTAACATGATCTGGCAGGTTTTTTCCTTAAGCCAAGCTTGCCTTTTAAGTAGAGACCCAGTGACAGCAGCCCTGCAAGATGTTTCTAAAGCATCAAAACCACATTGCAAAGTATGTTTACCAACTTGTTCTGCAGAATGCATTAAATCTTGCAAGTGTTTCTGTTAAGTACATTCAGGAATCAACATAATTTTCTGTTTAAATAGTCCCATAATATGCTGCTGATACTTTAGCATATGAAACTGGCAATTTAGAGCCCTAATGGCCAAAGTAGCAGAAGTGTAAACCTTCTTACCCAATCTGTCTAAGGCTCTAGAATCTCTATCAGAAGCCATCACCTATAATAGCAGAACAGGAGGGATAGCTAGAGGCCTGTGTTGAGGCAGGAGTAAGAATTCTCTGTCTCTCTTTGGGCTCAGAATAGTCCTGGCTTTCCCAGCGGAAATGCTCCCTAAGGGTATGCAAAGTTTCACCAAAAGAAAAACCTTCTGGAGGAGAAGCAGAGGGAATGGAATCCTCTGCATCAGAATCCTCATAAGTAGATAAGGGCAAATCCTGGTTATCAGGAGCAGAGATCAGATTCCTGATCAGAAGAATCAGAAAGAAAATCAGTTCTAGGTCTCTTAGAGGGGGAAGGCTGGCTTCCCCTAATTAAGGTAATACGTTCTTCAGCCATTCTAAGCATTTGTTTTTGAGGCATATGGGCCTGAGTTATCGGTTTGGTAGTCGATTTTCTAGGCGGAGTGTGGATTTTAGGCCTGAGGAATGCGGTACTTCTAGTTGGAAATGATGCTGTCGGTTTAATATGAAAGGCTGTAGGCCTGAATACACCCTCAGAAGCCAGTGCCTGCACAGTGGCTCCGGACCCATCCAAGGTAGAGACATCCGCAGGTTCCATAGTCGAAGAAGCATCTCGCGGCATACCGGACTCCGAATGGGTCTCAGTAGAATCCTGCGAATCTGTAGTGGTGGGTATCAGGGGCTGCAAAAGCACCTCACTGAGTACTGGCGGACTAGCTTAATGGAAGCATCGTCGGCAGTTTTGAATCTATGCGGGCTGTCAATGTCTTTATTCTTATGTTTTTTTCGGAAGATCGGTAGTCGGATGGCTTAACGAAGCCATTTTGGAGTACGGAGATCGAGAACGAAAGTATTTAGCTACAAAAATAGCCAGACGACGAATAGTTCGGGAGTTGAATAAGGCACAAAACCGACAGTGAGGGACATCATGGTCTGGACCTAAACAAGTGACGCAGTAAGAATGAAAATCTCTATGAGGTATTTGCTTTCCACAGGCAAGACAATTGTTAATTTTTTCCGACATTGGTTAGAGCAAGAAAAAAGGATCCCCAATGGGGTACTTATCTTTTTTGAAGACTTCGGGTCTGAAACTAGAAAAAAAGAAGTTATGTACTCACCATAACATTCCATCTGAGTAGATACTTCATTTGTCTGCAACCTGTGGGTGTCGGATCCGACCTCGGATCCGATCCGGCAGCTTTCCAAGCTCCAAGATTCGAGCTCCTAGCTCCTCCCCCTACCCATAATCCCCTACTTTCAACCACATTACCTCAGATCGTTTTTTTTTGCCTCACCAACTCGAGACAGAAACCAACTCCGAATGATCAGAAAAATTCCCGAGGTTCGGGGGATGGCAGGGGGGGGTCGGTTGCAGACAAATTAAGTATCTACTCAGATGGAACGTTATGGTGAGTACATAACTTCTTTATCTGAAGTAGTTACTTCATTTGATCTACAACCTGTGGGACAGAGTCCCCAGCTAACCTATAAGAACCTGGGTGGTCCTTATGGAAGGATATTCCAAAGCACCGCGGAGCCAAAAGAAGCCCTACTCCTGGAAATCATATCCAGTTTGTAATGAGAAATGAACGTATGAGATGAGGACCAGGTAGCTGCTGAACAAATATCGTCTACTGGAACCCTAGACCAAAAGGCTGTTGAGGTAGCTACAGATCTTGTGGAATGAGCACAGACGCCAACCGGAGCTGGCTTCCCAGATGAAGTGTATCCCAGCATAATGCACTGACAGATCCAATTTGCTACAGTCACTTTAGCAATTGCCTTGCTCATGGCTGATTTTGCATAAGAAACAAACAACTGGTCCGACATGCGAAACTATCTAGTCCTGTGCAAGTAAAAACGCAGTTGTCTGTGTACATCCAATTTGTGCAACGTGTATTCGCCTTTGTTGTGAAAATTTGGGAAAAATACAGGAAGATTTATTGATTGATTAATGTTTGATTCAGTAGCCACCTTAGGCAAGAAAGACGGGTTAGTCCTGAGGGACACTATCTTTGTGAAAGATAAGGTACGGAGGTTTGATACACAGAGCTTGTAATTCTGAAACCCTCTTGGCTGAAGTAAAAGCCACTAAGAAAGCCATTTTCCAAGACAAGAACTTCAACGGAACCAAGGCCGCAGGCTCGAAAGGTGGTCTCGTTAAGGCTTGTAAGACCAGAGTGAGATCCCACGGGGGAACCACAGTCTTGACAGGTGGTTTCAAAAGAAAAACGCCTCTTAAGAAGGTTTTGCACAACTTTGTAGATGCTAAGGAGCCTATGCCGTCCCCCACGTGAAAATGGGAGATGGCCGCCAACTGCACCTTAACTGTGGAGGCACTTGCTCCCTGTCTAAAAAGCAGGGAAAGGAAGTCCAGAATAGTTGGAATAGGGACAGTAAATGGGTCCAATTCTTTATCTTTGGCCTAGATGGAAACACGTTTCCATTTACTGTTGTAAAGTTTCCTGGTAGATGGTTTATGAGCCGCCACCAGAATGGCCTTAACGGGGGATGAGATACCGGGAGTCCTAGCCATTAATGGAACTGGATCAACCAAGCAGCAAGTTTGAGATTGACCAGGTTTGGGGTATGGCATCTCGCTGGGTGCGAGATTAGGTCTGGACTGGGATCCAGAATCCATGGGGGAGCCACACTGTGAGACCGCAGAAAGGGGAACCAGATCTGTCGAGGCCAGAATGGGGCTATGAGGATAACTCTGCTCCCCAACCGACAGGCTTTCTGGATAAATTTCATCATAAGTGGGGGGGGGTGGATAAGCATAAAGGAGTCTGGGAGGCCAAGCATGGACTAAAGCGTCTCTGGGGGTCTCCCCTCTGGGGGAAACTATCGCAAAGTACTCGCTGCATTTTGTGTTTAAAGGAGAAGCGAAAAGGTCGCAGCGAGGCTGACCCCATTTGTGGAAGATCTGCTTCGCAACAGATGGATTCAGAGACCACTCGTATGGAGTGAGGAACACTCGACTTAGCTTGTCCGCTAATATGTTGGACCGTCCTGGAATGTGCGTTGCTATCAGAAAGCGGTTGGTGGAAATCGCCCATTCCCACATTCTCATGGCTTCTCGACAAAGGGGATAAGATCTGGTCCCTCCTTGTTTGTTTATATACCAGATTACTGACATGTTGTCCGTCTGGATTGCAATAGTCCCTATGGGAAGAAGGTCGTGGAGAGCTTGCAACGCCAAAAGCGCCACCCTCATCTCTAGGACGTTGATATGCAATGCGGTCCCTAGGGAAGCCCACGTGCCTTGAACGGATCTGCCTGAACAATGCCCCCACCCCCACCCGAGGCAAGAAGCATCCGTGGTCAACGTGGCTTTGACCAGGGGAATCACAAAGGGTCTCCCTTCTCTGAGTTCCTGTGCCTGTAACCACCACAGAAGGGAGTCCCTGCACACCTTGCTCAGGGGTATTGGCATGCATAATGGGTGGATCGACAGGGACCATTGGACTTGAAGGGTCCATTGTAATATGCGCATTCGCAGACGGGCATGAAGAGAAAGACCGATCGCTGCTGACATAGACCCCAGTGCCCTCAGGACTAACTCCGCTGGAGGAGCAGGGCTCTGAAGAAGGGCTAACACCTGAAACAACAAGCTGTTTAGCCTGACTGACGTTAGAACAACTTTGGAGATTCGTGTATCTAACCTGGCCCCTATGAATTCTAGGGCTTGAGTGGGGCACAGGCAGGATTTCTGCTCGTTCACTGAGATGCCTAGGTTGTGGGCCAGAGACAGAGCATAATCTCTCGCCACACAGAGCTGATGCCTGTTGGTCGCGGTGAGGAGCCAGTCGTTCAGGTAAGGGAAGACCTGAATGCCCTGGAGTCTCAGGTGGGCTGCAACCACTGCCATGACCTTGGTGAACACTCTGGGGGCTGAGGTGAGGCCGAATGGAAGAACCCTGAATTGATGATGACTGGCTCCTAGCCGGAAGCGGAGGAACCTCCTGGATCGTCTGTCCATTAATATGTGGTAATACGCATCCTTGAGGTCTAGCGAGCACATCCAGTCGTTCTCCCGCAGCAGGGGGAGAATTGATTGGAGAGTGACCATCCGGAACTTTTCCTTTGGTATGAACAGGTACAGGGTGGAAAGGTCTAAGATGGGTCTGAGGTCCCCCGTTTTCTTTGGCACCAAAAAGAACCTGGAGTAATAACCCAATCCGGACTGATCTGGGGGGACGGGCTGGATGGCTCTTTTTCTTAGCAGCTTTGAAATCTCCAAAGCCGCTGCCTCCCTCTGATCGGGTGGGACATCGGGGAGACGTCTGGGTTTGGGGGGAAGGTTTATGAATGGAATGGAGTAACCTCTGGATATGATCCAGAGCACCCATCGATCTGTTGTAAGGGACTCCCAGTTTGACAGGTGCTCTGACAATTGCCCCCCGACTGCCTCCAGAGAGGGACAGTCGGGCAAGCCCTCAGGGCTGTTGCGCGGGTCTGTCCAACAAAGGTTCTCTAGACCCGAAATTACGTGGCCCCCCCCTCTGCCTCTGGGCCGGCGTCCAGCTTGTCCTCCTCTGCCTCTAGAGGACGAGTGGTCCGCAGCAGGATGGGATTGCTGAGACTTACGGAACCACAGCTTCTTTTGTCCCCTCTGATTCCTGGAGAAGGATCTTTGGGGATTAGAGAAGTGGACTCCGATGGCAGACAGCGTCTTCCCGTCCTTTTCGCTTTGGACCAGCGTGTCGCGAACAGATTTGCCAAACAAGGCAGAACCGTCAAAAGGGGCGTTCGCGAAGGACGCCTTGAAGGGGTCCGTGAAGTCGCACAGACGGAGCCAGGAGAGACGTCGCAAGACGACCCCGGCTCAGCTAGCTCTAGCGGCTCCCTCCGTTGCATGGGAGAGAAGCCGCATAGATGTATTGGAGATGGATTTTAGAGTGGCCATTCGAGTCTCAAAAACCTTTTTGTCTGGGACCGACATGGACTCCGGGGGGGCTGCAGCGTATTCTTTAATCAAGTCTCGCTGTAGCCTAATGGTATGTGCCATATAGTTCAGCCCCCTTATGGAAAAGGTCGCTGAAGCAAACATCCACTTCCCAATCCGGTCAAGCGCTCGAGATTCCTTATCCGGCGGGTGAACCGAAGAACTCTCCTGCGCAAGTTCTTTCTTGGTGGCCGCCACCAACATAGCATCAACGGGGGTTCCTTTGGCCCAAGATGGTCTATCTGTGGGTGGGCTGAGGACTTTATCGGGGCGCCTAGGGATTGCCTCCACGGTGTCGGGCTCCTTCCAAGCCCTGGTGGTAATTAAGTCCACAAGGGGGTCGGCCGTAGGGGACACCCAGGAGGTAGATGGGCCTGCCTCAAAGGCCTCCAGGAACACGGACTCATCAAGGGAGGGCTTTTGGGCTGACCACCCCCCTCTGATACGCAACATTTCCATGATGTCTCCAAAGAAGACATCTTCAGGGGGTGACCTTGGGGAACCCTCCGTATCATCTAAGTCTGTGTCTGTGGTAATGGACTCGGGGGAGTCCAGGTGCCTCCTTTTGCACCAATGTTTCCGAGGGACCTCCTCGGTGGGACTGTCCGAAGAGGGCTCGTCCACAGGTTGTTGTTCCTCCACGGGAACTAGCTGGTGGGCTTGGGCAGGCTGTCCAGATGGACGGATGATGGAAGACAGACCCTCATACAGTGGGGGTACGGGTGGATCCGAAGCCCGGGTCGGGGATCTGGAGCAGTACCCTCTCCACTACCTCAAAAGCCAAAGGACAGCCACTCTCGCCAGCCTCTGAGAGCAATCTCCTCGGATCCGAGGAAGGGATCGGGGTCGAAACTGATGCAGTCGGTGCCGAGGCAGAGGTGTGCTCCGACGCCAACAGCGCCGAAGACACAGCAACTCCCTCAGATCCGACGCTCAGCCCCGAGAGCTCGGGTCCGACAAGCTCGAAGGTATAGTCGGCGTCGAAGAGACCACCACTATCTGCGCCGACAATTCCCCGGGTCCGAAAGGGCCTGGATCCGATGACTCCGAGACCCGAAAACGAGTCGGAGAAGGAGTGATCGGGGCAAATATGGGGGCTGCACTCCCCCCCAGGGGGGGGGGAGGCAAGAGCATCCCCATCTGCATTTGGGTCTGTAAGAACAGACGCATCATCCGATCCATATCCGCTTCGGGTCGACCTAGATGAAGTAGTAGAGGCGGGCCAGGAGGGCCGCCTCGAAAATCTCGAGGGAGACCTATCCTCCTCCTCCAGCTCCGGCAAAAAACAGGGCGAACGGCGCCGAGAGGAGGGGGATCCGGAGACCCTCGAGGGAGACTTAAGTAGTTTTGCTGGTGGAGCTGAAGGATGAGATTCGGCCCGCCTTTTGTGGGACTTATGTTCATCCTTATCCTTGTGCCTCTTCTCTCTATGGGAAGAGGCACTAGTTTCCCCAGAGCTCAAACCCGATGAGGGAGGTTGAATCCCGGGTAGAGCTAAGGGGATAGACGGCGCCGAAGCAGCTGGAGCCCGAACGGGAGAGGAAGAAGAAGCCAACTCCTGGGGGAGCTTTCCTGCCAGGATCAGCTTGTTCTTCCTATCCCGAAGTGCCCGGGGGTTAAAGGCCGCGCAGATTTGGCAGGCCTCTGACAAATGGGCTGCCCCCAGGCACAAAACGCACTGAGTGTGGCCATCAGCTGGAGAAAGCTTGTGGTCACACTCAGTACATTTAGAAAAAATGGCCTTAGGCCCTTCTGACATCATTCACACACACACCCAAACACTAGGAGTGGGAGGGGAGTGAAGATAAAACTAGTAATTAATTTAACAGAAAAGGGACCAAAAACTAGCACAAGAAGCAGAAAAGGGAACTAACACACACACAACGACAACTTTGAATGAAAAAGTTGGTTTAAAACCAGCAATGATCTCACCCAGCCAGGAGCTCTTCACAAGGAAGCTTCTTCAGCCGCGGCAAAAAACGATCTGGGGTAATGTGGTTGGTAGTAGGGGATTATGGGTAGGGGGGAGGAGCTAGGAGCTCAAATCTTGGAGCTGGGAAAGCTGCCGGATCGGATCCGAGGTTGGATCAGACACCCACAGGTTGCAGATCAAAT
This sequence comes from Protopterus annectens, assembly GCF_019279795.1. Classification (NCBI taxonomy): domain Eukaryota; kingdom Metazoa; phylum Chordata; order Ceratodontiformes; family Protopteridae; genus Protopterus; species Protopterus annectens. Next base: position 468,572,133 of record NC_056733.1, read on the forward strand.
GAAGTAACTACTTCAGATCGACAATTTCAGGAGTCGGCCGACCGGCACTTAAGAACTGCTTCTGCATGGGCAGTGCATGGCAAGAAAGACTGGTGTAATGGCGTCGGCTGCATGTTTTATACCCCTGACGACCTGACGTCATGGAAGAAGCGACAGCATCCGACGCAGAAATCCGAAGACTCTGGTATTCAGGCCGGCTGAGGGCTACCTGCAGGCAGATAACCTAAATGTGATGACTGCAACAGTGAAACACGAAGAACATCACCCAATGAATGTAGGCAGTATTCTCCCTTGTTTGAATTATTTGGAAAGAATACAAGGAGCTCAATGGATTGATTAATAGAAAAGTCGGAAACCACCTTGGGAAGAAAGAATGGGCTAGTACGAAGTGATACTCTGTCCTTATGGAAGATCAGATAAGGGCACTTGATATATAAGGCTTGCAAACTCAGATATTCGTCTGGCTGAAGTGACCGCCACCACAAATAAGGATTTCCATGACAGGAATTTTAGATCACATGTTGCCGCAGGCTCAAAAGAGGGTAGAGAGAGAGACTGGAGAACCCGGGAGAAATTCCATGCCTCCACCGGCTGCCTGATGGAAGGGTTGCTGTGGAATATTCCCTTGAGGAAGGTCTTGCAAAGTCGGGTGGAAATAAGCGAAACTCCATCTGACCCATTATGGAAGTTGGAAACGGCTGCTAAATGGACTCGAATGGTGGAAGCTGATGCACCACTGTCGAACAACTCAGCAAGATAATGAAGGATAGTAGCTACAGGAGTCGAGAAAGGATCTAGCTTCTGATTATGTGACCAAATAGAGAATCTTTTCCATTTGTCCCTGTAAAGTTTTCTGGTGGATGGTTTATGTGAGGCCAGGATAATATCATGGACGGATAAAGAAAGGGTTTCCTGCCTGGCAACTAACAGAAGTGAAAAACCAAGAAAATGTTCTGACAAGTTCAAGTCCAAGTGAGTTTAACCCTGTAGGAGGGTACATTAAGTTAATGAAGACGCCCCGAAGAGAATGTAAAATTAATAGTATGTAAAATTATAGTATGTGCCTTTAAGTAACTAAATGGGTTATTGATTGATTATTACAGCTACACTTTAAATAGTGGTTTGTGGCATTGTTTAAAATTTCTGAGGAAGTTAAGACATCAGTCTTGACGAAAAGTGTATCGCTATTTTTATCGCACTTTAAGTTGATATTAAAATTTAAGGATTTCTTGAGTGGGGAGTCTGGGATCTGATATTTTCTGTTGTTGAACTTGTCAGAACATTTTCTTGGTTTGTCTCTGTTTTTGGAATATGGACCCAGATTCTTCACCAAGTTTTACTTCCACACCAAATACCAATGGGGGTGATGGAAATTTGACGGCACATTGAAATGTTGTCCCAGAAAGTGGACAACTTGACACAAAGGCTCGAAGGGGCTAAAAACTCACAACAGGACTTGCGAGGTTTGAATGGAGTTAATAGTACGTTTACTGCACCTTTAAATCAAAATGCAGGTTCCCGGACCAGGGAGGCTAATTCTAGTGAGGAACCTGCAACGTCGATGGGATTGCGTGTTCGTAGAAGCGTTAATGCTGACGGAACCAGCCCGGAGCATATTCATGGAGAAAACTACCAGTCGGATGAGATTTCAACCCGAACTGAGAAAAATCTGAATTCTTGGGTACACAGGACATTTACATTTTCTGAGGCACATTCGATTGATTTAACTGAAGCTAACCAGGAGGTAAGCATGGACTTAGCATTCAAATTGAATGTGTTTGACGAAAAATTGTGTAAGGTACGGAAGCTGCAGTTGGAGATAGCATACTTCCGAGAATGTATTAACTTAAAAATAATTCCAAAAGGGCTTAGACGGTGGCAGTTCCCTACAGGAATCACTGAAGGCTCTACATTTTATAAAGCTTTAATCACCTTGTTTGATAAACAATGTATAGAACTTTTGGACATGTTTTGCATGCATTACCAATTTATGGTGGATGAACTGTTAGTTGAAATAGAGGAATTGGATTCCTCAATAAAGAACGATACTGTTTTTTTCAGGTTTTTTCAGTTTGAGTATGACCGGATTTTTGTAAGCATTGATCAATACCTAACAAAACTGAATGCAACTAAAATAAAGAAAATTAAACGTGATCTTAAGGACTACGAAGCAGGTACTGCGTACCCGAAACCACCAGGTTCCCAGAGAGAAACATTGATTGACATTGATGGTATTGTAAATAACAATAATCAAGAGACTGAGCTTAGGGGATGGGCCCCTCCAAATAATAATGACATTAACAGTTATAATGATGTTACACACACAGGGAATAAACATCAGGACAGTTCAAATACTGTCCGTCGGAGCGAGAGGTTAGCGAAGAATAACACTTCTGCTGTACCTAACAGCTTGGGGCAGAATAAAGGTATAAGGGATCATAATGAAAGAAATTTTCGAGCTCGAGCCTCGAACCCAGGGGCGCAGAACAACTGGACAATGAAGGGCAAAAAGAAAAAGTGGTAATAAATACAGCCCACGCTGGTCTTTTAGACGAACTTCAATGCAATGTACTTTTTAACTCCAGCTTTGATTTTAAGATTTTCAATTACACGGACATGGTTATATGTCCGGAAACAATTGAATTATTACCGAAAGGATATACATTTGTTCTTACTGTTCAGTTTGATGTGGCTAACACTTTAATCGATCTTAAAATCTTTATTAGGAAACTTAATTTGTTAGCCTTGATGGGGGAAAAGTTAAATAAAAAATCTGATTTTTATGTTTCAAGTGTATATAATCCCCCTTTGCACCCACTTTTAGCACTTTTTGAAAAGGTGTACGAAGTGGATTTGCGTAATTTAAAGAAGCCCAGTGTACCATCAGGCTACAGAGATAGGTACAAATACAATATTAGTAGGGAAGAGAGGGATATCTTAAGGTTATTAAGTCAAGCTCCAATTCGCATCATGAAACCAGACAAAGGTGGGGGTCTTGCGATAATGACCATTGACGATTATAATTCAAGGATGTTTAGTATCTTGGACAGTAACACTTATGTAAAGGCTTCTATGAACGAGATGTATGGGGCATACAGGAAAGTTTTGGCTTTAATAGAAGAACTTTATATAGAAGCAAGAATAGATAAAAGCTTATATAACTATTTGCAACAACCAGCACCAAGGATCCCAGTTCTTTTTGGGATACCAAAGGTACATAAATGTGTAAGTAATCCACCAATGAGACCTTTGGTGGATGGGAGAGATAGCATTACATACACATGTGCTAAGGTTATAGATACAATTTTGCAGAAATATATCAAAAGTGAGCACCAAATTTCAAAAGATTCATGGTCATTTCTTCAAGCTATTAATAACTTAGAGTTTTGTGCTAACAGTGTTTTTGTTACAGTAGATGTAAAGGACCTGTATTCATCCATCCCACATCAGGTTGGGATTGAATGGGTTTCACATATGTTAAGGATTTTAGATGCACCCACTAGTGAATTCAAACTAGTGGAAGAACTGATGGACACAGTTCTTTCATACAACTATGTAATGTTCAACAACATTTTCCACCAAAAAGTCAGAGTGGCAATAGGCTCTCCATGCGGAGCCGGCCTGGCGAACCTAGTGATGGCTTATTGGGAAAGAACTTTCGTGTTAAACAACTTGGATTTCAGGGATAAAATCTTGTTCTATACACGGTTCCTGGATGATATATTTATCTTATTCCAGGGAACTGATGTTGAATTAGAGGGCTTGTTAGAAATGTTTAACAACAGCACCCACTTCCTGAGCTTCACATCCAGTCATAGTAAGGATAGAATAGTATACCTGGATGTAGATTTAAGGAAGGATTATAATGAAAGGATGTTTGTTTCTAAAATATACAGGAAAGCGACTCATTCCAACATGTACTTGCATTTTACTAGTTGCCATCCTATGCATCAGAAGAGATCTGTAGTAAAGGGGCAACTGGTTAGGGCAGCCAGGATGACAACTAAGGATGAGGAGTTTGAAGAGGAGTGCATCTTAATGTCCAACTTCTTTAGGCAAAGGGGTTACCCTCCCCATTTCCTACAGGGGATCATCAAGGAAGTCCAGTATAAAAGATCTGTAGGGGACTACGTCCCAATACTAAGTAAGATAAATAAAGGGGGTCTAGTGGTAGTGACAAACAAAGAAATGGTTAATACCTGCAGTTTTGTATGCACATTTAACATCGACTCCCACAAAATAATGAATATTATCACAAAAAATTGGGACTTCTTGATGAGTGATAAATATTTTAGAGAAATGTTTCCAGAAAGGCCTAAAATCACATATAGGTGTGGTAATAATTTAAAAGAAATTCTGGAAGCTAATGGTAAAGTGAATACTAATAAAGAAGGTATGTACAAGTGTAACATGTGTAGGTACTGTAAGTACATTGATGTAGGGTGCAACGATAGTATTGATAATGAGAAATACAGGTCCAATGGGAAGTTTAGCTGTAACAGTAAACAAGTAGTATACTTAGCTAAATGCACAAGTTGCCCAGCTTTCTATATCGGGAAAACCGATAGAAAGCTTGGCGAAAGGATCTACGAGCATACTTATTGTATTAGTAGGAACAAATTAGAGAATGCATTAGCTAGACATATAAGTGAGTCTGTTGGCCATGAATTTAAATTTAGAGTCATCGATCAATTGAAGAAAGATGAAAGAGGAGGACCAGAATCTTTGAAAATGGAGAGGAAGGAACTCCTATGGCAGCTCAGGATAAATGCCTGTCAATATCCAGGCATTAATGAAATGACTTCCATTATGTGTATACTTAGGTTAAAAAACTTAGTTAGGTAAATGTCAGTAAAGTAAAAAAACTAGTAAAAACTAGTATAATTGATTATTATACCTAACAATACCATTAAAATTGGTTGGTTGGTAAAAGCTTTAGATGGGGATAATAGGGTAAAATCATCCCTCAATGGCGTTAAAGATGGGTATAATCAACTTTGTGGGGGCACGTCTATGTGTACATTTTCTCATGTTTTAAAAAAGATACACGTGTTTTTTATTTCCACATTTTTGAATATTCCCCTTTATGATTTTAACTTCTAGTGGAAAATTGTGTACCCTATTTGTATGTAATTTATCTTGATTAAATGAACTGAGTGATTATGATTCATTTTTATTTTTAATATTATTTTTATTTTTAATATTATATTAAATTTAAGCAGTGAATATTTATATTTATTATATATTAAATATATTAAATACATTTAATATACTAATGTTTTTACTGTATTCACACCAGTGCTTTGTTAATTACTGGTATGAGTACTTGGTTTATGTATACTTATATTTATATTCTCATATATTTATTTTTGCTTATATTCACTTAGTTTTAGTACACTATTAAACAGTGAATGTATTTAAAATAAAATTTTAAAACAAAATTTAAAAATTTTAAAATTAATATATACATATATTATTTTATTTCATGGTTTTTAAACAGTTCATAGGTTGGTACTAGGCTATCAGCCCTAGGGCTTATACAAGCCTAGCCATAACAATTCCCTGGCTATTTCTTCCCACATTATTTACTTTCCTGGAACCCTGTCTAGCAGGGCGACTGACGTGATCCCTGGGGTGAATTTCCTTTCTCCCATCCAATCATCAAGGTTCCTCTTGAAGAGGTCCAAAGAGGCACTCTGCTTGACATGTATGGGCAATTTATTCCAGAGTCTGAGGAGTCTCTGGGTCAGGAACCTATCCCTCAAGCATGTTTTGTTTATTGTGATGACAAGGTTTAGATCCCTGGAGCGTGTAGCTCTGAGGGATTGGGATTTCTTTAAGTGTAGCATGTCCAACAGCTCTGGGTTTGACATGGCCTTGTATGTTAAGCAGAGATCGCCTCTGAGTAGACGATATGCGACAGAGTATAGCTGGAGTTTTTTAAGGCGGTCAGCGTAGGGTATCTGCTTTAGGCCTGTGATTCTTTTAGTGAGGTATTTCTGAGGCCTTTCCAGTTGTTGCAGATGTCTTGAGAGGTACATACCAAATGGGGCGTTGTATTCTATAATGGGTCTAATGAGGGATGAGAGTACAGTGGGACAATGACCTCCTTTTTTCTGGATGAAAAGCCCTTCGTGATGAGGTGTGCCACATAGAAGGATTTCCTGACTGTTGTGGCGATGTGGTTATCGAAGGTGAGACCACTGTCCACCTGTGTCCCTAAGTCTCTTATCAAACTTTCTGTGTTTAGTGTACTGCCACCTATATGGTAATTCATGGATACATGTTTTTTCCCAAAGGGGATAACAATACATTTCTTGGCATTAAGCTTGAGCCCATGGCTCTGGCACCAAGCATCTGTTTCTGTAAGGCCCTTTTGTAGAGTATCCACATCATTTGGGGATTCAATAATGGCTCCCAGTTTGCAGTCATCTGCAAACTTTGTTAGCCAGAGTCCTTTAGTGTTGACCTGTACTTCAGAGAAGTAGATGCCAAACAAGAGCGGCCCCAGGACTGAACCCTGAGGTACTCCACTTGTCACTTGTCTGGAGCTGAATTTGGAGTCGGCTACTTTTACAGTGTGGGTTCTATCAGTAAGCCATTTAGCAACCCATTGGGTGACATAGTGGTTTGTGGCATTGTTTTAAAATTTCTGAGGAAGTTAAGACATCAGTCTTGACGAAAAGTGTATCGCTATTTTTATCGCACTTTAAGTTGATATTAAAATTTAAGGATTTCTTGAGTGGAGAGTCTGGGATCTGATATTTTCTGTTGTTGAACTAACAGAAGTGGAGAAACCAAGCTGTCAGCTTGAGAGTGGACAGATTCGGGGGAGTCAGCCCTTGTGGGTGAGATACGAGGTCCTGACGAGTGTCTAGGATCCAAGAAGTTGTAACAGATGAGGTCGGAGGAAGGAAAACCACATTTGACAAAGCCAGAACAGGCAATGATGATCACTTTGCTTTTCAACCGAATAGCTTTCTTTAGAAAAAGAGGAATCATGGGAGTCGGAGGATAAGCATAAAGGAGACCCACGGGCCAATCGTAAATCAAAGCGTTTCTCGGTGACTCCCTGTGAGGGGGAAAGAGGGCAAAGTAGCTGCTGCATTTTGTGTTTGAGGGGGAGGCAAAAAGATCGCAGCATGGCTGGCCCCAACGGCTGAAGATTTCTGCCATCACACTCGAATTGAGAGACCAATCATGAGGATGAAGGATGCATCTGATTTGTCTTTCCGCAATCACGTTCCCAGGGATATGCGTTGCAATCAGAAAGCGGTTGGAAGCTATGGAGAACTCCCCTTGCAGACAGCCTTCTTTGACAGAGTATCACTTGAACTTGTGCCCTTAATCTCTGAAGCCTGTGAGGAGGAAGAGAGACCAGACTTGATTGAGTGTTGAATATTGCTCCTATGAATTCCAATTGTTGTGAGGGCTGAAGGTTGGATTTTTCCAAGTGGATGGTGATGTCCAGCGACACCGCCAGGACTAGAATGTAGTGGAGGGCCCTGACCAGAAGGCGCTTGGTAGGGGCGGAGAGGAGCAAATCGTCTAGATATGGAAACACCTGGAATCCCTAAAGTTTCAGATGACCTGTAACCACTGCTAGGCATTTCGTGAACACTCTGGGGGCCGTCGAGAGACTGAATGGCAGGACTCTGAATTGGTAGTGATTGGCTCCCAGCCAGAAGTGAAGGAGACTCCTGGAGCGCTTGTCCATCTTGATGTGGTAATACGCATCTCGGAGGTCTAACGAGCACATCCACACACCCTCCCGCAGAAAGGGAAGGATGGATTGAATCGTGACCATGCAGAACTTGGTCTGAACTACTGATCTGTTTAGCTGGCTGAGCGCCAAAATGGGCCTCCAGTTGTCTGTCTTCTTTGGCACCAAAAAGAATCTTGAGTAGAACCCAGATCCGCACTGGTCTGGTGGGACCTGTTGGATGACTCGTTTTTGACATAGCTTTCGTATCTCGGAAGCTGCCTCCTCCCTTTGACTGGGTGGAACATCGGGAAGGGATTTTGGAGGTCTTGGATAAGATATTAGGGGAATGTGATAGCCTCTGGTAATGATTCTCTGCACCCACTGATAGTTTGTAATAGAGAGCCAGGCAGCTTGGCACAGAGAGAAATGCGTCCCGACTGCTTCCAGAGGAAAGCAATCGGGCAGCGCTTCAGGAGCGCTGATACGGTCTTCCTGAGAAAGAATCTCTGGAGACCTGATTCCGGGGACACCCTCTGCCCCGAAAGAGGCGTCTTCCATTACTGGAACCCCCTCTGTCTCTGGGGGAGTCCTCACCATGTGTGTTATGGAAAGAACCTTGAGACTTCTTGTACCACATCTTCCCACTCCTCTGGTTCCTGGAGAAGGAACGCTGAGGTTTGGAAAAGTGTAGGCCAACGGGTAGACAAGGTCTCCCAATCCTACTCGAACCTGGCTAATGTATCCTTGATCTTAGCACCGAACAGAGATGATGGTTCGATAGGGGCATTTAAAAAGGAAACTTGAAGGAGTCTGTAAGGTCACAAATGCGCATCCAGACGTGGCGTTTCATGACTACGCCTGCACCCGCAGCTCCAGCCGCTCCTTCGGTTGCGTGGAACAGCAACCTCATGGACAAATTGAATATTGACTCTAGGGAGGCAAGTTGGGAAGCAACTTTATCACATGCCCAGTCTGAAACTTGACCCACAAGGGTTCCAGAGAGTTCGGTGATGAGATCTCTCTGGAGCCTCGTAAAATGTGCCAAAAAGTTCAGAGACCTGACTGCAAAGGTTGCTGATGCAAAAACTCATTTCCCTAACCTGTCCACTGCCCGGGAATCTCTATTGGAAGGGTGAACAACAGGACTTTCCTCCGTAAGGTCCTTTTTCGAGGCTGCCTCCACCACCATAGCGTCTACTGGTAGACCTCTAGACCAATGGGGCTGATCCTCTGGAGAGTATTTCATCTGATCTCCTAGGGATGGCCTCAACGGTGTCAGGGTTCTTCCACGCCCGCTGCACGATGAGCTTGACCAACTCATCGGCAGGGGAGGGGGGTCACCCAAGACGTAGAGGGCTGACAGCAGAAGGCCTGCAGGAATACGGATTCCTCCGAGGAAGGATTGGTGGGCATCCAGTCACCCCTCTGTTTCAAGATTTCCAGGATGTCTCCAAATAAGACATTGTCAGGGGGTGACCATGGGGATCCTTCCCCATCATCTTAGTCCGTATCTTCTGTGTGGGACTCCTCTGGGGAGTCCATGTGTTTCCTCTTATACACCCATTTCAGAGGGGGTTCTTCGGTGGGAGCATCAGAAGAGGACTCAAAGGGAAATACCCTGAACAGGGGTTTCCTGGGCCTTGTGCTCGCGGAGTCCTGGGGAGTGGGCCTTTAACAGCTGCGGCTCAAAGGGAACTGGTGGGATGACCGACATAGAAGGATTGCTAGAAGCAAGCACCCTCTCCATCACATGGAAAGCAGGCCCGCCTGAAGAAGAATGAAAGGCCAGAACCAAAAAAAATTTCGGAACCGGGGTCACACCGCTCTCCACATAGTCCACCCCCAGGGGACAGAGCTTCAAGCAAACCCAGGGTGGGAGTCACCCTCGGACCCAAAGACAGAATCAGCAACAAAGCCGGAACCGTGACTGGAACCGAGGGTTCCACCCAAGCATGAGATTGAGGAAGGGTGGATTCCGATGGAACTGACACCCAAAGGGGCCTCGGAGCATCAGACAATGTCGTTGTCGGCACCGAGGAAAGGGGTCTTCTCGTAGACATCTTGTATATGAGCCTTGGAACCGAGGGATCCAAGGGAGGAGAGTATGTAGAGGTCGCTGGTGTAATAAACCCAAAGCCCAGAGTGAGATAGGATCTAGAAAAATTTGTAATTCCCCTGGCGGTCAGCAGCTGATCAAAAGGGCACACCACATACAATTATGAAAGGCTCCTGGTGGACCTTACCGATGACCCTGAGGGGGAATCAGGCCAGTCCAAAAAGGGACTGAAGGCCTGTCTGGCAAATGGATCCACAGACAGAGAGTACTGGGTTTGTAGTGTATCACAGAACAGCACCAATGATTCCAATTTGGAAGCCGGCAACAAAGGAATGATTGGAGCCGAGGTCACAGCTGGGGTAAAGGTCAATAACGGCTCTGAAGTACTTGGAACCGATGGGACGGAGATGGGGGACATCGGTGCCGAGATAGAGGCAGACAAACTGGTTGGAACAGAGGTTGTAGTTGGTTCCGTAGTCGTCAGAGCTGGGGCAGGCGCAGACTAGGCGACCTCGGTATGAATCACTGGAGCCAAACTCGGAGCCAAGGTGGTCAATACTGAGGAGGCAGTACGGTGCTCAGTGGAAATCTTTTGGGCCTTGTGCTTATGGCTTATGCCATATTATATATATATATATATATATATATATATATATATATATATCTATATACACACATATGTGTGTGTGTGTGTTGTGTATCATGTGTATTCCCATCCCAAGCTCGAAGTTTCAAAACTTCGAATTGCAAATGGTCAAGACCATAACACTGAAGTTTTGAAACCTCAAATGTTTTAAATGGAGATCACTGTACACCGTGGAATGGGAAATGTACCATTTTCCTCACTGTAGTGCAATCTTGGGAGTTGGTATATTTATTTACAAGGGGGTGTGGAGGGTGCAGTGAGACTTGCCCCCCTGCAAAAACTTTAAAAATGTTTTTGTTTTTATTTTTTGTTACTACAATTTCAAAGTTTCAAAACTTTGATCTTATGGTCTTAATCATTTGCAGTTTGAAGTTTTGAAACTTCAGGCTTGTAAAGTAAATCCATATCCATAGATATGTATATATATATATATATATATATATATATATATATATCTATGGATCTACTACTATTCACCGAAAGTACATTTCACTGAAACACATTTCACCGTGTACTTTTCACCGAAAGCATATTTCACCAAAAACACAATTCACTGAAACACATATCACCGAAAGTTGTAGATGGCCTGTTCCCCACAGTAGTGCGACCCTGGAGATAGTATATATAATAAGGTGGAGGTGTGGGGGGCACTGCCCCCTACAAGGGGGGTGTGGGGGGCTATAATTTAAATATTTTGAATTATGTAATTGCAATATAATACTGCTTTCTGACAATAATATATACATAAAATATGTGGGGGGCGGTACCCCCTTACTATATATACCAACTCCAGGGTCGCACTACAGTGGGGTAAAGGCCATCTACAAACTTTCGGTGAAATGTGTTTCTGTGAATTGTGTTTTCGGTGAAATGAGCTTAGTGTAAAAAGTGCACTCTAATTTGATTTTTGGTAAAATGTGCTTTCGGTGAATAGTAGTAGATCCATATATATATATATATATATATATATATATATATATATATATATATATAGGTCTCGGACTGACAGTAGTAGATCCATATTATATATATATATATATATATATATATATATATATATATATATATATATATAGGTCTCGGACTGATGCTAGACAGTGCTTTTCACCGAAGGTTTAATGGCCGGACATACTTTTAACCGAAAAAGCACTTTCGCGTATGTATGCCTGCAACCAGAGGGAGTCGTGGGGGAATGACTGTTGTGGAGATCGTACTACAGTGCGGGTAAGGGAATCTTTTCCTTTTTTAGATGAAATGATTTTAGATTTAGTTTTATAACAACCTACAATATGGATAGTGATATTATTAAGAAACTGTTATTTAAAAATTGGACATTGATTCAACAAGACAGGAGCATTTCTAGTAAACTTGTTGAATACCCTAAAATTGTATACAGAAGAGGTTATAATTTGAAAAATATTTTGGAAAGTAACACTATTCATAACTTTTCTAGAATGAAAGGCATGAAAATTTGTGAAAATTGCAGTATGTGTAAGCATATGTGTAGTGGAGAATTTATAATCAACAACAAAAAATATGAAATCAGACAAACTGAGCTGTTATTCTAAACTCATAGTGTATGTAGCTTCGTGTACACTATGTTCAGCTTTCTATATAGGAAAGACTGAAAGACAGCTCAAAGAAAGAGTTTATGAACACACACATGCTATACAAAACAAAAAAGTTGAAAATGCTCTGTTTAAACACATCTCAAGTAATATAGGCCATAGTTTTAAGTTTATGGCACTGGACCAGATCCAGACAAATTTGAGAGGTGGCCCATACAACTTACTTCTAGAGGAGCGAGAATTAACTTGGCAATGGCGTACAAACGCTTTTATTTACCCGGGTTTAAACGACCATTGCAATATTAGTTGCTTACTAAAATTAAGGAGTCTGAACAGGTAACAAAAACAAAAATAAAAATGAAACCAATACAAATAGAGCTACCCTTTAGACTTACATCTTAAATTGTCCAATATATCTAATGTTATAAAAGCTCCTTTTATTGGTAAATGAATATTATATAATATATTAATATATTTATTTACATATGTATTCTATGTTTTGGCTATTTTATTAATGTTATGTTTTCACTTGACTTAGTATCTGTATTATTTATATTTAAAATTAGATTGTGTACTTATTGATTATTTACAAGACTTTAATGAGTATATCATACATTTTACACATGTTTTTTTGAGAAATATGATTAAATTAATAATAAAATAATATAATAAAATACATATATAACATATAGTTTATATTCGTATCTATTCTTACTTTTACAAGATACCCTTGTACATATATACATATAAACTTATTTTTAAAAAAAACTTTTTTGATATATTTTATGTTTACTAAGTACCATACTTCATCTGACACATTCATACATATATATAATACATACAGTTTTTTTCATTACTAGTAGTTGACTCATTGTTTTATATGTTTACTATTTTGAGATTAGTAAGAACAAATTCACTAATACCTAGTTTTTAATAGTATACTTATACAGATACAAGACTGAATATATTGCAGGGCTGCTTTGAGTTGGGAATGTTTGTCTTTGAAATGAAATTTTATTACACTGTTGTTTTAAATTGTTAACTGGCAATCAAGTATTATGACGTGAGTGTATATATAAACAGTTAATTTAATCAAGTTAAAATGTCTGAAGAAGTTGCTCAAATTTTGAGCGACGAAAAGCGCTTTACGTTTACTCTAATAAACTGTTTGTGTTTTAGTCTTCCGTGACACATTGGATCCTTCTTTTGAATTTAGTCTGTTCCTTGTACCCAGTTTGAATCTTTTCCTTTTCCCCACTGTAGTGCGATCTTGGAGTGAGAATATTAAAGTAGGGGGTGCAGGGGGGCATAGCCCCCCTGCATAAACACCTTTTTGTTGTTTTTTTTCTATTTTTTTTTAATGCACTTTAAAGTGCTTTTTCGGTAAAAGCGCTTTCATTGAAGTGTGTTTGGTGATGCTGGATTCGGACTGTTGAACTTTCGTTCAACAGTCCTAGATCCATATATATATATATATATATATATAGATATATATAGATATATATATATATATATATAGATATATAGATATATATATATATATATCTATACACACACACACACACACATATATATATATATATATATATACATACATATGTGTATGTATGTATACATATATACACACACACACACACACACACACACACACACACACACACACACACACACACAAGTGTGTGTGTGTGTGTGTATGTCTATCAAGAACACAAAATATCATTTCAGAAATGATTTATTCAGCTGCCCTTACTGTAACTGTCTTAGTTGCGCTTGTGCGTGCTATCTGTTCACTCGCTCTTACTCTGCACTCATTACTGCTTGTTAGTAGCCTTCTAATTTACTGCCTTCTGCACTTGCTTTTTAGTCATTTGTTAATTTAATTGCATTTATTTGAACTGTATTTGCCGTAGTGTTGCTACACACTCAGGTGTGCTGGCCTGCACTACAATTTGAATTGTATTTACTGCTGTTTTAACTGCTTTTCTGTAACACAAAAAAAATTCTAAGCTTGTTTCCTGCCTTTCCTGTAACTAGTCAAGTCCAGATACAGACTTGCTGTATCCAGGACTGTTGGTAAGCTTCTGAGCCCCTCAAGCCTTTCTGTGTTGGAGAAGCCTTCTAGCTTATCAGTGGGAGTGGTAAGCACTAGGTAAACCTATCTACCACGGGAAGAGTGGGTTTTGGCCCTGAAATTGTAGTTCAATGGCCTTTTGGGCAGTTTTTCCATCTCCTTCTACTTTCTGGTTAAAAGCCCGTTTTGCATTTGGTCCCCGCCTTTCCTATAACTAGTGTAGTCCAGGTACAGATTTGCTGTATCCAGGACTGTTGGTAAACTTCTGAGCCCCCCAAGCCCTTCTGTGTTGGAGAAGCCTTCTAGCTTATCAGTGGGAGTGGTAAGCACTAGGTAACCTATCTACCACAGGAGGAGTGGTTTCTGGCCCAGAAATTAGTTTATTGGCCGTTTGGGAAGCTTTTCCATCTCTTTCAACCTTCTGATTTAAAAGCCTGTGTTTGCGCTTGTTTCCTGCCTTTCCTGTTACTAGTCTAGTTCAGGTACAGGTTTGCTCTATCCAGGACTCTTTGTAAGCTTCTGAGCTCCCAAGCCTTTCTGTGTTGGAGGGAAGCCTTCTAGCTTATCAGTGGGAGTGGTAACCATCAGGTAGCCTATCTACCACAAGAGGAGTGGTCCCTGGCCCAGAAATTGTAGCTATTGGCTGTATGAGCAGTTTTTTTTTCCATCTCTTTCAACTTTCTGGTTTGAAAGCCACACTTGTGCCTGTTTCCCGCATTTCCTATAACTAGCCTAGTCCGGTTATAGAGTTGCTGTGTCCAGGATTATTAATAAACTTCTGAGCCCCCCAAGCCTTTCTGTGTTGGAGGGAAGCCTTCTAGCTTATCAGTGGGAATGGTAAGCACCAAGTAGCCTATCATCCATGGAAAGAATGAGTTTTGGCCCAGAAATTGTAGTTTATTTGGCCTTTTGGGCAGTTTTCCATCTCTTTCAACTTACTGGCTTAAAAGCCTACGTTTGTACTTGTTCCCCACCTTTCCTGTAACTAGTCTAGTCCAGGTACAGATTTGCTGTATCCAGGACTCTTTGTAAGCTTCTGAGCCCCCCAATTTGTTTAACTGTTGTAGGCTACACACTAAAGTGCGATAGCCTTTTCTGATAGTTTGTAGTCGATTAAAGCTGTTTTAAGTGTATTTTTTTTTACTGTTTTTGCCTTATCTTTTCAAAAAACAAACAAAAAAAAAAAAAACACAAAAAAATCCTGGTTTCCCGCCTTTCTAAGCTAGTATAGTCCAGTTTTCAGGCTAGTGCTGAATTCAGGGCTGTGATGCTAGTTTCTGAGTTGCCCATACCTTACTTGGATAGAAGGAAGTTTCTCTGTTCACCTGTGAGAGACGAGAGTTTTGAGCAACCTCTCTGTCCCTGAAGGAGTGGTTCCAACCCAGAAGTTAGTAGTTTATTGGCCATTCTGGGCTAATTTCTATCTCCTTCATTTCCCTACTATAAAAACCGTGTTTGCAAGGTTTTGTCCACCGGGCAGTGCCGGTTAGCTACAGTTAAATTATTCCCGGCTCCACTAAGTCTCCTCTTCAGTTTTTCCCTTGAAACTAGTCTAACTCTCAACCTAAGCACTCAAAAAGCATCTTACAGCCCAGTGATTGCTCAGACCCAACAGCAAGCACTAATATACCCTGACATTGACTGCCCAGCAGGGCAAGGCTCCTTATTCACCTATCACCAACCAAGCGACTAAGCAGCTCACCCTACTATTCAGGCATGACCAAAGGGCAACTTCAGGTGCACTCTCCAGTCCCGCTGGTGAATCTGGGTATCCTGAGGCAATGTTGCAACTGCCTCATGTACACAGACAACCCTCTCCTCCTACCACAAAACACTAACATATGTGAGAGATGCAATTATACAGCCAAACTGGAAGCTAAGCTGTCTCCACCCAAGACTGGAACGGACAGTCAAGAGGAGAAGGTTAACACTTGCACCACAACTCCAGCCACACACAGACCTACTAAAACAGCACTGGCAAAAAATACACATAAATACACAAAATCATACTCGGAGGCTCTAAATAAAAACATGCAAAAGCATCAGGGACTCCAAAGCAGACATCCAAACAACCTGCACTTCCCGTCACAAACCAGACAACACATAAAACACAAAATCAGTGTGCCGCACAATCACAGCCCTTAAGGCGAAATAACATACCTAACACACTAGTAATAGGACTCTACAGTCAGGCACACTGATGTCCCACTCACTAGGCTGGACAAGCAGAAGATTACTGTTAGTTGCCTGTCAGGAGCCAGAATCCGCCACATAACACAAGCACTCAGGCCACTCCAGAACAAGTACAAATATGACTCTGCCATTGTTCATGTTGGTGTGAATGACCTGAGACGTACCTCCCTGGACTACATGAAAAGAGACATGGAAAAGCTCTCTGATCATGTAGCCCAGGCTGGTATGACCCTAACCCTGAGTAGCAACCTGCCCTCACCAAAAATTATACCTCAGTATAAAGAAAAAATGATCAATTTCAACAACTGGCGAAGTTTCTGGTGTCATTCAAAGGGGATCCAGTGTCTGTCAGCCTGGGACGACATGCTCGACAAGCCGCGTTGCTTCACAGGAGATGGCTTGCACCGGTCACCCCTAGGCTTTCGATTTCTGGCCAAGGCTCTTGCTGCCCCCATAGTGCCTTTTTTAGGCAAGGCTCAAAAGTCAAACCCACCTCCGTAGACAGCACAATTAACAAAAAAATGAGGGTTATGCTACTCAACACCAGGAGTTTAAATCTCAAAATGCACGCACTCGAAGCACTCCTCAATATAGAGAATGTCGACATCTGTGCAGTAACTGAAAATCTGGTTCAAGGCTCCAGAGAGCACCCCAGCACTACCGGGCTACAACTCATACCACACGTTTCAGCCACAGAACACGGACCGAAACACAAAAGGAGGGGGTGTATCCATATTCATCAAGGATACCTACACCTCCAGGTTAGTGGCGCAGAATGATACCTCTGAGATCATCCATGTGCAACTAACATCAGGCAAATCTGCAATGCAAATTGTGGCCTGCTACAGATCACCCTCCACCCAGGACCACCACTCCACCTTTCTGGAGACACTGGAAAACATGAAGGTCCTACCAAACACCCTGATATTGGCCAATTTCAATTACCCTACCTTTCACTGGGAAAACTACTTGAGTACAAATTCCCAGGCCCAGCACTTCCTGGAATTCATCAACTCAAACACCTTGGATCAGCTGGTAAACTCCCCTACCAGAGGTGAAAACATATTGGACCTGGTCATCACCAACATGGGCGAAAGGTGTTCCACACTGGAGGACAACCCGTCACTGGTTAGATCAGACCACAAACTAATCACTCTGGATGTCCACACCCCACCATCACTCCCAACTACGGAAACCACAGTAAAAAAAAGCTTTTCTAAAGCAAACTTCATCTTACTTAAGACAGAGGTGGTAAGTTTCACAGCCCCCACACTACAGGATAACGCTGACCAAGATGCAGAAACCTTTACAAATGCACTCTATGAGCACCTACAAGGATGCATGGATCGTGCCATCCCTAGCAAACCAAGTCTCACTCCTCTAAGAGAAGGAAACCAGTTTGGTGGACCCCTGCAATAAACAGGGTGTACAATAGAAGGAAGAAACTAGTTCAGAAAAAAAGCAAATCCCAAGAAGGAAAGACATCCCTAATCAGTACATCAGTAAGAAACTAAGGTCCCTCATGAAATCATCCAAGGCTAACTTCGAAAGAAATATAGCCAAGGATTCAAAAGATAACCACAAAGCCTTCTTTAGCTATGTTAAGAATCTAAGTGGCAACTCGCAGATATGCACTGAACTAGTGCAAAATAGCACAAAATATACTGAACTTACTGATATTGCCAACATCCTGACAGATAGATTCACTGCAAGGTTCACCCCCCTCTCACCTCCAAAAGGGCCCACAACACCACCAGAAAAGTGTAGTGTCCCAAAAAATCACAGA
>NC_056733.1:468595157-468672521 GCF_019279795.1 Protopterus annectens
ATGCACAGCTGAGATATGTTGATCTCATACTCCATCTAAGTCTCACTCTGTGGCTACTGGACCCAATGGGCCCCCTGAATAAATGTCATACATCTGGGGGTGAGATCATAAAAATTACATCTGCAGTTTGACCCAGATACCTAAAATAAAGGTACGTAAATACTGTAGAAGAATTTAGAATAGGTACCTTAGTTTGTGATGTCTCAGCCCTGCCCGTGGAAAGCATCACTCTGCAGGACAGTGTGCCCATGCTATACCCTATAAATATCAGGCACATTGTGGGATGCAGCTGGGATAGGGGTACATTCCAACTTACCCTAGGGACTGGAAAAGTCCAATAAAAGATTCCCTCACTGACACAAGTTGGTTTAAAGAAATAGCAGCAAAAAGCAAGCTGCCCATCATGTATGGGAAGATTCTAGCTCTCTTCAGATGCAAATGCATCACCAGTATGGACATATAATTTGGTGAAAAACCTGAAAGCTGAGATTAGACCAGATGCCAGAACTGGCAGTGACTGGCTCTGACTCCAATCCAGATACTTCATGTATCACTAGTGGATTATTATATGCAGGAAGTCCAAACAGCATATCCAATCTCCTCCTACAAGCCAAGTGTGTGTGTGCACCAAGACCATATGAAAGATGTTCTAGGAAATGAAGGAATGTAAGCCAAAATTGGCATGATGACCTTGCAAGAACATGGAGTAAAATTAAATACCCTTTCGGGTCTGGTGGGGTTCTCTGAGCAACTCCCTTTTTTTCCTAATGGATTTACCTCTACTTATATTTTTCTTTGACAAGTCAGGATACCCGGGAAAGGTGCACTGGCAATGAAAGGAAGGAAATCTTGTAATCCCTGGATATTACTGATTTTACCCACATGTCCATGGTGGTCTCCTCCAAATATGTTAAATGAACAGTTGGAGCACTTCATCATGACTGCCTCGGGGGGGGGGGGGGTCTGGAAAGGTCTCAGGGCTGTGAATTCTTTCCTGTAGGACAGCCTCAATGTCCCAAAGACTGTCAACACTAGGCACAACTGCCACATCCTTCCTGGAAGGAAACCTCATTGTTGGAACCCTTTCTGTAAGTGGTTTGTTGCTGTAATTGCCCACATAGAAACTACATCCGATGATGGTTTTGTGATCCGAAAAGAATGGCCTCTGAGGAGTGAAAAAGTTAACTAACTGCAGTCAAGGGTTTCCCCTCCTATTCAACCATCTGTGCATGCCTCTTTACCTCTAGGCCAAACATTTTATGAACTAGAAATGAAACTTTCACAAAAGTCATCTTAATATCCTTGGCAAAGCTGGTCAATCCAAACCAGGTGTGTTGGCAAAGAGTAAAGCAAAATACCTCAACTCTAGCCAAATCTTCAGTTACATTAAAACTTATTCTCACTAAGGTTTGCAAAAGAAGACCGTATCAAATTAGAAATTCATTCCTCAAGAAATATATGGCTGATATAACCAAGTAGAGGCTGAGAACATGTAGATGAGCATCCCTAAACATTTAAGACACCTGGGCTTTGTGGTGTGGAAACCTTCTTTAATGCAGTTGCCAACAAAACCTAAGTGGCTGGTTTAAAAGTCTCTAATCATAACCTCCAGTCATTAGGAGGACACAACATCATGTACACTTTTTTGGGTATTGGGGGCCACTATGTTTGGTGAGGCACAAACAGCCTTAGTACCCCACCTGCTAACATTGACTACAGGCAGGGTCCCTAATAAGTCTGTTGGGAGGACCTGAAGGCATTCTGCAGCATTTTCTGCAGGAGAAATGTTAGGATCCTTTGATAAAATCTCTTCTGCCACATCATGTACTGGACTGTGCCTAATTTGGGGTCATTAAGGGAAACAGAATTCTGATGTATCAGTGTCCTCTGTCTCCCACATCTGCAGCAAATGAATCTCTCAGGTGTTACTGCACTTCCCCTTACACTGGGGTCTTCTAAAACACAGGGGATGCAGTGGCTCAGAGGAGGAAGATGTCCTGTTCCCAGAAGCAGACACAGTCAAAGGAACTGTGTCAAAGGAAAAATATACTTTAAAAAGTATCAAAACACAGTAGGTTCAGGTTAAGGCACTTTAATCTTGCAGCAAGGAGACAAAAACGTGCTAATACAGAGTTTGTCTAGCTAGAAACAGGAAATGCTTACATTTTTATACACTTTCTAATAAGACATTGCCTACCAAGCTGACGTAGTGAATCACAAGTTTTGTCATCATCATTTACTAATAATTAAACAACAAAAACGACAAAGAAGCACAGAATAAACGTTCGTTCAGTATAAATAAATAAAATGTCCACAAAGCAACCCAAATACTGAAAGAACGAACACGGCAGCATATACTGAATAAAAACTTAAAAAATTTTAATATATACAACACGGTAAGTGCTTTCACAAAAAATGCTTCCTCAGACCTTAATAGTGCACAAACAGAGAAGGTATTATATACAATCAATAAATTCAAATAAACCAATGAACATTCAACATTAATTAATCATTCAAGTCAGATTAAAAGAGAAATAAAGAAACAGGATGCTAAAAAAGATATATAAAAAACATACATGCATAACATTCTGAACATGTCCTGGATATAAAATACAAATATTTAAAAGATATATTCATCTAAACAATCTCCTTTTTCTCAACAGAGGTTTTATAGAAACACGTTCATTTTGAAAGTTTTTATTCAGTATATGCTGCAGTGTTCATTCTTTCAGTATTTGGGTTGCTTTGTGGACATTTTATTTATTTATACTGAACGAACATTTATTCTGTGCCTCTTTGTCGTTTTTGTTGTTTATTTTTACTTTTACTGTGACAAGGCACACAGAAAGATGGCAGAGGGTATTCCCGTTTCGATCGAGTTGGACTACAATCCGGCCAGCACTGGCAGAGGTGATTTGAATTTGTCCAAGCGGTTCTCTAGTTACCTTGAGAAGGATCGGATGTTGCTGTTTACCATGGGTATTACCGAAGGTACAACGGAAGGTGTCATTGGTGCGACGCAAATGCGTGAGGAACTTCAACAACAGTTAGAAGCCGTTGAGCGTGATTTTTTAAAGCTCAAGAAATTACAGTTACAAAGACAGCATTTTGAGTTCTGCCTGGAGAATAATATTGTTCCTCGAGGACTGCGCGTCCTCAATATGCCAACACAAGGTAACCATTTTCCGGACTTACTCTCTAAATGGCAGCGAATGAATTTAGAATTGAGCGCCAGTTATATGCGCTTACTTAAAAAGTTCTTTTCTCCGGAAGAGGACAGTTTGAGAAACCAACTTAAGATTAAACAAGAGCTTTTGTTTAAAACATTCCCTCATGATCTTTTGAACTCTATGCTTGAAAGTGTGTTAGATGGTGTGGCAGTTTATGAAAGGAAACTGTTACAGCAAAAGAAAGTGAAAATTTTGAGAGATTTTAATGATTTTAAGACCGGTCAAGTCTTTGTGTGGTCTAGATCGGATGATTTTCCGGCTAGTACCAGATTTAAGAAAACAATAGCTATGCCTATAAACAATGATACACCTAGTTCGGATGTTCCGAGACTTGACAAGACAGATTCTGTACAGACTGGTGACTTTGTTAGTGCTGTTCCTAATGTACGTAATGGTTCAGCGGTTATAACAACTGACAATATTGACTCTCTTAATGCGTGCGGGTCTAGCATGCATGTGACTCAAGTATCATCAGTTATTCCTAGTAATGTGCAGAAGGATTTTAATGATGCCATTAGAAGTGGAGCTATACCTGTGTCTGTTGTTCCATCTCATGAGCAAATGGGACAGAATTTATTCCCTAAAGTTATTGTCAATAGTAAATGTGTTGAAGGTAAAGTGGTTAGACTTAAAGTTATTAATGATGTTTCTCGTGTACCTCTTAGTACTACTTCTGCTGATGTTTCTGGCGACCTCCCTTTTCCTCTGCCCGTCCGACCAGATCAATTTGGGAGACTGAGCAGATCGATGAGTCGGGGTCGTCAGAAGAGGTAGTTATCAGGGGAACAGCCCCAGGCCCAGTCATTGAAGAAAATGTGGGGAAAGATGCAAACTCGTTAATTGTTAACATTTCTTCGTATGGCTTGAGCATAGAAGAGCAGAGTGTGCTATGCAAAGGTTTATCTTTTATTTCTTCTGAAAATAGTAAGTTAACAAACTATTTTGGATTTGAGAGTTTTCTGTAGGAACTTAATGTTAAGACATTATTATGGGAACCCTCTTACTACCATGAATGATGGAAATGTATCTAATTACGTTCATGATTTTAAACCCTTGAGCACCTTTGTTCCACCAAACCATCCTCTGGTAGAAGCCTATTGTAAGCTCACCGAGGATAGTTTATATGAATATTACAATCAGTACCTGGGCAAGTATAGACCTGGTAAGAAATTTAATCTCACGATTTGTGAGAGGCAAGCTTTGATGATGCTAAAGAATAATCATGATATCTGTATTCGACCAGCTGATAAGGGTGGTACAGTTGTGATTATGGATAACAGTTACTATCTTAGAAGTATGAGAGAGATGCTGAGTGACACTAGTTTTTATCAGAAATTAGAAAGGTTGGATGTTTTAAACATTATTATAATTAAACATTCGATACAGGAAATCTTCAATATGGGTTTAGTTTCAGATGAAACCTTTAAATTCTTTTCTGTTTCTGACCCTTTGATACCGTCGATTCAAGGGCTTCCGAAAATACATAAACATCCCACCAATCCCCCGATGAGACCTATTGTCTCAGGGGCTGGTTGGATAACGGAACCCTTGTCCATTTTTACTGAGAAGCACTTAAGACCTGTAATAGCATTAAATAAAACAGTTTTGCAAGGATCTAAACAATTCCTAATAGATTTGTATGATTGCATTAAAACTACTGGGAATTTACAAGATCTGATTTTTGTAACAATAGATATTCAATCCCTTTTTACCATGATACCTAATGAGCTAGGGCTTCGCTATATACACGAATATTTGAGGCTTAATAGTGATTATGATTTAGCTAAGATTGAGCTTATTTGCTTTCTTTTGGAACTTATCTTGGAGAACAACGTTTTTGTTTTTCATGATGAATTTTTCATTCAGAAACATAGCGTAGCTATGGGCACTTCTTGTGTCAATAGCTCTGCCAATATGTTTCTAGCGCACTGGGAGATGAATGTTTTATTTAATACAGGTTTCTTTTGTAAGAATGTTGTTTTTTATCGTCGTTTTGTGGATGACGTCTTCTTTCTTTGGAATGGTAATATGGTTGATCTTGAAGCTTTCCACTTTCAGATTAATGGTTTATCGGATTGTTTGAAATTTACTATGGTTTCTTCGAATGAAAGGATTGAATTCCTGGAATTGTTTGTAGAGAAGTTATCATGCTCTGCGATTAATACTGGTGTTTACCGCAAGAATTGTTCTCGGAATAGTTTATTGGCCAGGTGCAGTATGCACCCTAATTATGTGTTTCGTAATTTAGTTTGTGGACAAGGAATTAGAGTGTCCAGATTAAACCCTACAGCCCAAGGTTTTTCCTCAGATATAAATGAGTTATTACAGAGGCTAATATTGAGAGGGTATTCACAGGATGAGGTTCTTTCTAGTTGGTCTGGTTTGAGTTCCATGAGGAAGGGTATAGCAGCCCCTAATTATGGACCACAACCTATAGAACCAGTTTACATCTCATCTTCTCATGAGAGTTTCTCTGATTATGTGCGCATTGCTTTGTTTTTTACTACAGACCAGAATGCGCTTTGTGATATCTTCAAGCGGTTCTGGTCTACTTTACATGTTGATCCTGAGTTAGGTAATATTGTTGGTCCCTATCCTAAGTTTGTGTTTAGGAATAAGAAGAATTTGAAGCGGATACTCTGTGGTGATAGAGTGATCATGAAAGGAAACATTTTTAGTAAAGATGGCGTTACTTTACCTTGTCGTAAATGTAACTTCTGTGAATATATCGACACTTCTTTAACCTCTGAACATCCTGATTTACATAGGTGTTTTTCTTTTAATGTTAATGCTGACTGCATGACCAACAATGTGGTCTATCTTGCTCGGTGCACACTGTGCAGGTCTTTTTATGTAGGCAAAACCAATCGTAGCCTCCGTGACCGAATTAGAGAACATGTTTATAGTATTAGGAAGGGCATTACTACAAATGCCCTTTCCAAACATGTTATGACTTTTGGGGAATCACATCATTTTATTTTTTAGAGTGATTGATTTAGTTCTGCCTAGCATACGGATGGGTAATATTTGCAATAATACCGAGTTTAAGGAAAATAATTGGATGGTAATTTTTAGAGGTGACAGGGGTCATGGACTCAATGAACGTGTTTCTATAAAACCTCTGTTGAGAAAAAGGAGATTGTTTAGATGAATATATGTTTTAAATATTTGTATTTTATATCCAGGACATGTTCAGAATGTTATGCATGTATGTTTTTTGTATATCTTTTTTACTATCGTGTTTCTTTATTTCTCTTTTAATCTGATTTGAATGATTAATGTTGAATGTTCATTGGTTTATTTGAATTTATTGTTTGTATATAATACCTTCTCTGTTTGTGCACTATTAAGGTCTGAGGAAGCATTTTTTGTGAAAGCGCTTACCGTGTTGTATATATTAAAATTTTGAAAGATTTTATTCAGTATATGCTGCCGTGTTCGTTCTTTCAGTATTTGGGTTGCTTTGTGGACATTTACTAACAATTGCTTTCATAAAATTCTGCTGATTTATAAATTTTTGTGAGAAACTTCCTAAGGAAAACAACGTGGCCTTGGCTACCACGGGTTAGATACATGCAATGTTACCATTCAAGGTACTATGGCTAATTCAAGCACAAAGCAAGCAGTTCATTTCTCTAACAATCCTTTGTCTACACTATCTCTAAACTTCTGCAGCTGCACATGTTCTCATACTTCGAACAGAGCGGATTGTTTAAGATCATCACATTTACAGGATATAGCATTGTTCATTCATTCTCTCCTGACCTACCAGATACCACCTGCTTCTCAAGTACATTTCCAAAAGGCATAAACATGAATATTGCTGTGCTATTCAGAGGGCATCTTGCAAGTTTCAGAAAGCACACTGCAGTTTCAAAAAGCATCTTTTCAGTCTCATATGAAACTCAACTATATATAAAACAGTGCATATAAAATAGAATGAAAAACGTGTTAACTTATTTGGTTTCTAATTAGCATTAAGCATACACACATTAATACATATTTTCCTGACATTTCCCCCCCTGTTAATACTTTTTAATTCTATTTTCAAAAAGAATAAACAGTTTGCTTCTTTTCCTAACCTCTTCCATTCAGGATTTGCAGTTAAGAAAGTCATTCAGTTTAAAACTTTATGAAAGTGGTTCACATTCTAACAGTTCTTCAAATTCAGTACTTTGGTACACAGTCTCAGAAACTGATATATCTATAAATTCTTTGATTAATTTTTTCATGCAGGGGATACCACAACAAATACAAGCTCCTATCAGGAGCAAACCCACACAAATGGCAATCAAGATGTTCATTAGGATGGAACCCCACCCCCCAAACAAATTCTGGAAAAAGTCCGTCAGAGGGTTTGGGCCTGCCTTGGTCATGGCTGACACTTGCTGTATCACCTCAAGGTGGTCATTTATTTCGTGCTGATGATCTGGTATATACGCACAGCACTCTTCTTTGATTAAAGCGCACGTACCACCCCTCGCCACTAGGGTGAAGTTAAGAGCCATTCGGTTCTGGAGCACGACTGTTCTCATAGCATTCAGTTCATCAGTTATCAGTTCAAGAGCAGAGAAAGTTGCATTACTCATTACTTCGAGAAGTTTAGACAGTTTTCGCAGCTCCCAAATCGATTTAACTGCGCCATATGCAGGTAATATGCCTGCCCACGATATGACAGCATCACTCAAGTCCATGTGCGTCAGTTTGGTACCCACAGTATGATGGTCTTTCCAGCCTGCCTTGATCTGTCCCACTGGATTTTCAGGCTTTTTAACAGCTTTCTTGGCCACATCTCGGGTATTTCGAATATTTCCCTGAGGCAAGACTGCAGTGTGTCATATGGCCGGGACCAGGTACCCCAAAAAACAACTGCCGGACCAATTCTCAGGTAACCATTTATATGCCTTTTTACCACACACAACATAACAATCCTCTACCTTAGTAGTTACTTTGTTACGAAATGGCTGCCCTGTATGAAACATTTTCCTATCTATTACAGATAACTGTTTAAAAAGTACAGGATTACGTTGCACTTGGTCAATAGTCTTATGCATGGACTCAAGAAATGAGTCATAATTTGAACTACAAGTTCCACCCATTTTGTTTGTTTTAGTATAACATTTATAATGTACAGTCACATTACACTTGCTCCAGCCCACTTGAGTTGTGTCATTCTTATAAAAACATACAATTCCCTTTTGTGTCACAGGCAAATACAGTGCTACCTTATCATATGCTTTAATAGATACTGTGTCATAAACCAGATTTTCCCAGGTCTCATTGACCCCTAGGGGGATAGCAGTCATTAATAACCCCCCGTATGCTGTTGGTATGGCTGTGCAGATCCAGCAGTTCGAAACATTAAAAGTCTCAGCATACACATGTGTAATTGCCTGATAAGTGTTAAAGTTTGGGTGCCAGTCTATGTTCAGTTGTTCACGTTTGATCAGTTCAACTTTTGTGGCAGGAAAAAGGAAAGGCCACAACAAAAAGAACAATGTTATCAGTATGGCTACCAGAATAATCATGCAAGTTTTCTGAGGTTGTACAGTGTCTCTATTTGCTCTATACCTGGTCATTTTGTTCTCATTGTACAACAGTAACAAGGTTTTTGTCCAGTTCAAAGTTCTTAACCAGTTTACAGTGTGTCAAATGAATCCAGGATGCTCGCTCCGCGATCTTGACTGCAGTGGGTGTCGACAGTAGTACCTGGTACGGCCCTTCCCATTTCGGAGAACTCCAGTTTTTTCTCTTCACTATCTTCACCCAGACCCAGGTGCCTGGGGCTACTGCTGCTTCCGATGGTTTTGTTTGCTCTTTATCTGAAACAGAATTTAACTGCAAAAGTTTGTTATTCAAAAATCGCCTCATATACCCTGCAAGTGAACTGTCAGCCTCCTGCTCTGCAGACATGAGAGGTTTCCATTGAGGTGTATAATATGCCCTCCCAAACAGAACTTCTAAAGGAGTCAACCCTTTTGCATTTGGAACAGTTCTCATGCTCAACAGTGCCAGAGGTAAACAGTGCACCCAGTTCTTTTGTGTCTCACTAACCAATTTTCTAAGTTTATTCTTCAACACCCCATTATGCCTCTCTACTAATCCTGCAGATTGGGGGTGGTATGCACAATGTTTTTTCAACAATATCCCGAAATAGCCACTAAGTTGTTGTATAGTTTGATTTACAAAGTGTGCGCCATTGTCACTATAAATCTTTTCTGGTATGCCAAATCTAGGAATAATTTCTTTAACAAGGACTTTTGCAACAGTAGCTGCATCTGGATTTTTAGCTGGAAAAGCTTCCACCCATTTGGAAAACATATCTATAATGACAAGGCAGTACTTCTTATTTTCGCATTTGTTCAGTTCTATAAAATCCATCCAAATAGTATGAAACGGATACGGTGGTATAGGGAAACTCCCTTGCTTAGGTTTCAATGCCCCTTGTGCATGATGCTTGTTACAAACATGGCATACTGCACAAAAATTTTTTGTGTAATTAGTAAATCCATACGTCATAAACACTCGATTCACTAACTGTACCATCCCCCCTGTTGAGACATGGCTCTGCCCATGGCTCAACAAAGCTGTATATCTAAACAAGTTAGATGGTAAGATTGGTTTCTTTTCTTTGGAGATGTACAGTCCCTTCTCAAGGATTGCTCCTCGTTTTATCCACTTTTGTTTTTCTACATTTGTAGTAAGTGTCTGCATTGTTTTTAACATTTCTAAATCTAAAATCTCAGATGGTTGTAATTCTTCACTCAAAAGAAAAACTTCTGAAGCTGAAGCTTGCTTGTTTTGCAGCTGTATCAGCCCTCGCATTACCTTTTGAAATTCTATCCTGTTGCTTGGTATGAGCTACGCATTTGCAAATAGCTACTTTCTGAGGTAACTGAATAGAGTCTAACAGATCTAAAATAAATTGCGTATGGTTAATTGGTTTACCAGTAGATGTTATCATTCCTCTATTTTTCCACTGCTGCGCAAAAACATGTACAGTAGAAAAAGCATACTGACTGTCAGTAAAAATGTTTACTTTCTTACCTTTTGCTAAGGTACATGCCCTTGTCAAGGCAATCAGTTCTGCTGCTTGTGCAGATAAGTTGTGTGGTAAAGACTTTGCTTCTAAAATCTCGGTATCAGAAACTACTGCATACCCCACTAGATTCTGTCCTGTAGGACCCCTTCTACACGAGCCGTCCACATAGTATGTCACCTCGGCATCATCCAAGGGAACATCTGTAAGGTCTTTTCTAGGTAGTGTCTTTTGCTCAATCTCCTGCAGGCAGCAGTGTGGTTTGCCATCTGCAGGGGTTGGGAGCAAGGTTGACGGATTCAAAGTTGTGCATCGTTCAATTGTCATATGAGGTTGGCTCAACAGTATAGTCATACAGGAAAGATGTCTAGCAATATGCTACTTTTTCTTGCAGTAAAATAATCGCGACTGCATGAGGCACTCTCAATGTGAGAGGGTGGAACAATACTACTGAGGCTGAAGCCTGCACTGCCATTGCGGCTGTGACTACTGCTTGTACACAGTGGGGCAAGGATCGCGCCACTGGGTCTAACTGTGATGAATAGTAAGCTATGGGGCGTTGTTTGTCCCCATGCTGTTGTGTTAACCCTGATGTCATATAACCTTGCTTACAGTCTACAGTTTGGAAAAATCGCTTATGATAGTTTGGTAATCCTAAAACTAAGGAAGAAGCTAGCAGTTGTTTCAGTTTGAAGAAAGCGGATTCTGCTTCTGGTGTCCACTGTAATAAATCCTGTGCTGCCATCGGCTTTTTGAATATCAAATTAGTCAGCGGAGCAGACTACAAAGCATAGTTTGGTATCCAACTCCGACAAAAGTTAGTAGTTCCCAGGAAGGACATCATTTCTTTCTTGGTAGTTGGTCTGGGTGCTTGTAATATTGCTGTTTTTCTGTCTTCATCCAATATTCTGCCTTCTTTGGATATTACATATCCCAGGTATTTAACCTGTTTTTTTTCCAAAGTTGCAGTTTGTTTTTGTTTACCTTGTGTCCTTGAGTAGCTAAAAATTGTAATAATGCTATGGTATCCTCTCTGCATTCTTGCTGGGTGGGCGCTGCCAGCAGAATGTCGTCTATATAAAGTAAAATCTGACTACCTTTTGGTGGGATAAATCCTGCCAGGTTACTTGCCATTTCTTGTGCGAATATTGTTGGACTTTCACAATATCCCTGTGGTAGTCTCGTATATGTATACCGTTTCCCCTGAAATGTAAATGCAAACCAATGTTGGCTATCTGGGTGTATCGGTATTGAGAAAAATGCATTGCTAATATCTACCACAGAAAAATACTTCTGTTGAGTTTCAAATCATTCAATAAAGTGTGTGGATCTGGCACCGTTGGTGCCCTGGGTATAACTGCGTCATTTACAGCTTGTAAATCTTGGACCATACGCCATTCCCAGTTTACTTTCCTAACAGGAAATAAGGGTGTGTTACACGGTGAATCAGGAGATTCTATTAAGACTCCTTAAGTAAAGCTGCTATTATAGGTTTGATTCCTATTTCTGCATCCTTCCTTAAGGGATACTGTCTTTTTTGAGGTCTAAATGCTGATTTTGGCATAACAGTAACTGGTCCTGCTGTACGAATAAGTCCTGCATCTGATTTCCCTGTTGACCAGAGAGTCTCTGGTATGTCTCGTAAGGCTTTTTCCTCTTCCTCTAGTAAGAGTACTACTCAGCTATCCTCACTTGCCTGTGACTGCTCAGCTGGGTGTGTCTGTGTTATCCAATTCAATTTCTGCTTCTGTATTCCTTGTTCAGAGAGTTCTAACTCTTGTCTTTTTCCCACCTTGTAAATTTTTCTCCTAGGTCTGCCCACTTCAAATTTCTATCTTTAGTTAAGCTTACATGTGGTAATCAATTAGATTTGTAAAGTGCTAAGAATTCCTGGGGCAATGAACAGCTTACTACACTGTTTCCTTCTGTGTCCCAGTACAAATTTCGTAATACTAACCTATTAGCATGGTTTTTAAACAATTCTTGCTCATATTCTTTATCAGGTCCTGGTCTGTTACAGTAATATAGAGTACAATACAACAAATGCTGTTTGTCTGTGTCAAGGGAGGGGGATTTACTGATGGCTACGTTCATCAGTTCTTTGGTTACTGCCCCTGGACCAGTCGTAACTAAGTCCTGGCTGTACCAATAAAATGTTTCACCCTCCGGTCGCACTACAAAAGTATCCATTTGTCGCTGTGCTTCCATACCCTGCATAGTTGGAACTACGGCTATGCCAAATATCTGCATTAAGTCTCTGTCAAAGAGATTCACTGGGCATTTTGCAGAAACAACAATTTTGCTTTTCTGGGTCATTCCTGAAACAGGGTCAGTTATTGCTATGTTGTGGGAGAGTGGCTGTCCATTAGCTGCTTTCACTAATATGTAGTCTTGTGATTCTGAATTTTCTGGTAGTTTGGAAGGATGCATCAGGGTCCGTGAAGCCCATGAGTCACACAGAAATTTGACTTCCCTCCCCTCTACCAGAAGCGTACCTTCCGGTTTTGTGTCTGCCAAGTACAGCTCTAAGCTCAATAATGCTAAGTCTAAAATTTCATTTTCTTCATCATCTATGAATTCATGTACATCCTCTATCCCTTCCGTCACATCCTCTACCCTTGCTACCACATTTGCATTTGTCTTTTCCTGTTCATTTTCATCCAGTGATTCTTGACTATCATATAGTCATTCCTCACCCTCCTTATCTTCCGTGGTTACCTTCTTATTTAGCCTGCAATCCCTTGCCAAATGTCCCTTTCTCCCGCATTTGAAACATTCACCCCTTTTCTTTCTCTCTCTTCAAAGTCTTCTGATCGTTTATCAGATTGTTTGTTTCCCTTACCCTTCTTCCCAGTTTGTACTACAAAGACTTCTGACCCGTCTTCTACTGCAAATACTTGAGTTTTCTTTTTCTTTTTGCTATTAAAATCCCTTTCGGCATGTCTTGCATATTCAAGTAATGACTGCAGTCTACTTGTACGATGATCTACCATGTGCTTTGTAATAAAGCTGCTAATGGGCGCAATACTGCCTTTTAAGAATGCATTCTTTAGCTGTTGCTCATATGGGGAATCATGTGCTTGATCTTCAGGTACTTGCATTCCACAATGGTTATTAAAACATTCTAATAATCTGGCATATCATCTATCAACAGTTTCACCTTCTTGTTGTATGCATTGATTAATGCAAGTCCAATCAGCCCTAGGCTTCCATTTCTCAGAGATTCGGTCGGTCAGACCTTTCACTCTGTTGTCCAGTTCTGCATTACTATGTGGGAGTGGTCTAAGCTCTGCGTCACGGGGATTCCAGTTGCCACTGATCATGTGCCAATCTGGACCTACAATTTGTCTAACTACTTTTTCTACTTCTTCTCCATTCAAATGGTAACTTAACCTCATGACCTGTAAGTCTTCTAAGAATTTTCTAAAATTAACTTTTGGATGGGGAATTCCCTCTGTGGCTTTCCGGATGTCTTCCGGTGTCCACGGTCTATATACTAGAAGAGTCGGATCCTGTCCTGCCTGTGGATTTGGTACTTCTATGAGTGGACATATCTCTTCCTCACTCATAGCTTGTGAATTTCTATTTATTTCATATAATTCAATATCCCCTCTCAAGTTGCGTGTTCGAGATCTGGTCTAGCTAGGATCCCTGACAAACGGTTTTGATTTTGCAGGAACAGCTGGGTATAGCGGAGGTGGATCAGCTTGTCCACCCACTTCATATTCCGGTAAAGGATGCGGAGGGGGCGGAGGAGGGGCTGTCGCTATTACCAAGTTATCTTCTTTATCTAAAAACATTGCTTTTGAATTTTTAATCTTTTGTTCCCTGCGATTTGCTTCCTCAAGCCACCTGTGTGCCTGAGGGACTCCTAATTGCCGTTGCTTTTTTAGCTGACCTTTCGCGTCTGTTTTAAGTTGTCTAACAAGTATAAGTGAAGATTTATCTAAATTACCATCAAATTTGTATTTATCAACCCATTTTGTATAATACTTAACATTATTGGCATGCTGTAATTGCATGTATTTCGCGTCTTCGGTTAGGGGCGGGTCTCGGGAACTTTTCGTGCACTGATTTCCCATGTTGCCTTAACTAAGTTAAAAATTGTTACGCAACCCTTTTTATCACGTGGTACCATGATTTTACACCTTTTCACAGTTTATCTAGAATAACTGTCTACCTATTCTGTTTCCCTGATCTATGACAAGACAGCAATCTTTTTGTCCCTGATCTGCACATGCAAATCTCCCTGACAAAACAATACTGTAACAAGTCCCTGATCTAAAACAGAAAAAAGGTAAATTCCTCCTTACCTGACCCTCCGTGAGTTGATCCACCGGAACGTTGACTCGTCCTCTAATCCCAGATCAGAAACAGTGGCTGGCCTCTTTCGAACGACAATTCAGTCGGAGGTCTTTCAAAACAGAAGAGCCGATGTGGCCGCTTCTCCGTACGGGTACATGCCACTGGGCCCAATTCTGACCTGGGCCTAGAGTGAGAGGTACTTTCCGGCTCGAAGGACCAAATTGTCAAAGGAAAAATATACTTTAAAAATGATCAAAACACGGTAGGTTCAGGTTAAGGCGCTTTAATCTTGCAGGAAGGAGACAAAAATGTGCCAATACAGAGTTTGTCTAACTAGAAACAGGAAATGCTTACATTTTTATACACTTTCTAATGAGACATTGCCTACCAAGCTGACGTAGTGAATCACAAGTTTTGTCGTCATCATTTACTAATAAATTGCTTTCATAAAATTCTGCTGATTTATCAATTTTTGTGAGAAACTACCTAAGGAAAACGATGTGGCCTTGGCTACCACTGGTTAGATACATGCAATGTTACCATTCAAGGTACTATGGCTAATCCAAGCACAAAGCAAGCAGTTCATTTCTCTAACAATCCTTTGTCTACACTATCTCTAAACTTCTGCAGCTGCACATGTTCTCATACTTCGAACAGAGCTGATTGTTTAAGAGCATTACATTTACAGGATATAGCATTGTTCATTCATTCTCTCCTGACTTAGCAGATAACCACCTGCTTCTCAAGTACATTTCCAAAAGGCATAAACACGAATATTGCTGTGCTAGCAATTACTAGGTCAGAGGGCATCTTGCAAGTTTCAGAAAGGGCACTGCAGTTTCAAAAAGCATCTTTTCAGTCTCATATGAAACTCAACTATATATAAAACAGTGCATATAAAATAGAATGAAAAACGTGTTAACTTATTTGGTTTCCAATTAGCATTAAGCATACACACATTAATACATATTTTCCTGACAAACTGGCTTAAGCACCTAGTCCCATAGACCTGAGCATAAAGCTGAGAAAAAGATGCTCAGTAAAAATAAATGAGTACGACAATGTGACCAGAATCAAAGCATTCTGGTTGGAACGGGGATGTCTAGCAAAAAAAAGCATGTTGCCAAGGTGACAATACTGAAATCAAGCAGAATTAGAACAGAAACAGCAATGGACTCAATACTGGTGACTTAATACACTTGCATCAGTGCCAAAAAAAACAGGCAACAATATTGACATTGAAGCCTGGACATCAACAGAACCCACTGTGGACCCCAATCACAGCAGAAGCAGTCATTCCTAAGAGAACAGACATCAAAGCTGACATCAAGTAACCCGTCACTGACCAGAGACTGTTGATGCAAAGAAAGACAATGACCAATTCAGAACTGAAAAAAGTGGAGAAAAAGTATCTGTGAATGTTGGCCAGGGTAGAAACAGCTTCAAGAAAATAGGCAGCAATGAGAAATAAAAATCTGCTGCCATGAAATCCAAGTGAATAGTGGGCAAAGAAAGTCTATTATCTTGATAAATAAAATGATGGAACACAGCCGAGCAAATTTTTGCAGCAATAAGAAAATAGCCTGAGGTCAGCAACCAAGGGAGTGGGAGCATATCTTGCATTTGGTGGTGCCAGTGTTGTTGCGTTCTCTACAATCATTCAGATTCCCTGATGAGCACAAATTTAACAATTAGAAAACTAGTCAGTTACACTGCAACAGTAATTTTAGAAGACAACTTTTCAAAGACTTACTGCAGTTGAAAAGTTGGTCCTTCAACAATTACATGAACTTTCTTTGCAGTAAGATTAATGCTGACGCAGTGTACTTCAAACTGTGCACAGAAAAATGTGGCCTCTTGTGAGCAGTTTTCTTAAAAGTGAAGTACATCCTGAATCCAAATTCAAATGAGAATCAGTAAATTAAGAGGTTTTAAAGACCCCTTTACAAGGTACAGCTAAAGCCTCTTCATACCATGTGTTAGTGCTATGGAGAAAAATTCCTTAAATTACACCTGCCGGATTACAAGCAGATACAGATGCATCCAAATTCAAATGAGAATCAGTAAATTAAGAGGTTTTAAAGACTCCTTCACAAGGTACAGCTAAAGCCTCTTCATACCATGTGATAGTGTTATGGAGAAAAAATCCTTAAATTACACCTGTCAGATTACAAGCAGATACAGATCAAGTACATGGTGTGCCAATCCTGTGGTGGAAGTTTTTCCTGACATGGACAGTTGTGAATTCCATGTTTCATGTCTTGTTAGAGTAGGCACTCCCAAAATAAATAAGCAACTATAATAGCCAGCTTGCTTCTGGAATGATGAGCAAGATCCAACAGTAAAAATGACTACAAACAAGCAAATGTTACCTTAGTGGGACCACTTAGTTTTACATCATTGTTAACCTCATTTTTTTTCAATTTTTACATGGGGGTGGGGAAGTCGCATCAAATGTCAGCACCTCTCAATTCACAGTCTCTTACCTTAGAGAGTAATACCTGACTGTCGCAGACCTTCTATCATGTAACCCATCCATCTCTTGGATGAATGATGGCATCTCCTCTTGCCTTCTTCCAGTCTCTTCTAAATATTGTTTACAAGATTGTCTTCTGCTGTCCTGCACATAACCAAATCACCGCAATTTGTTCTCCTTGACCTTCGTTGCAGCTGGAGTTACTCTGGCTTTTGATCTGAAGTACTCATTTCTTCATCTGTCCGCAGTGTGCATCATACTACCCATCTCAGCACCTGACCTCAATCACATCAGGATTCCTCAGCTGTTCTGCTTTCACTGCCAAAGTTTCTGTACCATGCAGAAGCACTGATTGCATCATTGTTTTGTACACCTTACCTTTTAGAATTTTTGGCATTTTTGTCATACCACCCTGACACACTCATCAGCACCTCTGATTCTAGCTTTCTTCTACCTATTCAAATTTCCCTTCTCCTCAACCATACCTCCCAAATACTTGGAAGTTAATAATCAGTTCCGCAATTTTTCTCTCTCCGTCTCATCTTCTGACTGCCTCCATTTGACGTTAAGATAAGCTACTCTGTTTGCACTCAGTTTCATCCCACATGTCTTTAGTTTTGCATTTCAGTCCTCTATCATTTGCTGAAGTTCTTGTTCCAAGTCTGCCTGCACAAATGCATCGTCTGCATATAGCAGCTTTGTTGGCATGTGCCTTCCAACCTCTTTGATACATAGTCCATCACCAGTATGAACAATTGTGGGCACTAAGCTGAACCTTGATGCAAACACTAACTCACGCGGGAAACCTCTCTGAGCCCAGAGTCATACTTATGTCATTGGGTCCTTTTACATAGCCTGCACTAATTTTACCAATGCTTCTTCCTGATCTTTGAGCTGCTAACAGTACTGCCCAAATCAACTTACTAGGGACCTTGCCATATATTTTTTCTCCAAGTCAAGGAATGCCCAAAGAACACTTAAGCTTAAATCCACAATCAAAAACCACTTACAGAGCTCAGACTAAAAATCTAAATCCAGCAGCAAGTTTTATTTTTTAATGCCAAGTGCAATGGTGCACCAAGGCACAAAAATAAGAAGCAGAAAAAATGTGACAGGAACATGTGACAAAGCTGTATGCAATACAGACGTACTGAATTAAGCAAAAAAGTCATTAATGATCTGGAAAAAAATTTGCCAAAATGTACTAAGCTGCCTGGGACCATAAGGAAGATCAAGAAGTAAAGCAACACAATGCACTGTGGGATAGGGGAGGTTCAAGCAGCCTGAAAAGGTTCAGAGCGAAGAGCAGTATTCATGCCTACTTTCTTGGGCCTACAAAGCTATGAAAGACAGACCCAACTCCTGACAAACTGTTAGGCTTTACAAGTAAATATGGAGGGCCGAGAGTATTTTCTCAAGTTTTAGTAACAATACAAAATGCAGTGATATTTGGGATGGCACAACAACAGTGTAAATACAAAACACAGAAGCATGTTTTTAATCACATGATTTGTATATGCGTATATATGTGTTTGTGTATTATATATGTGTGTGTGTGTGTGTGTGTGTGTGTGTGTGTGTGTGTGTGTGTGTGTGTGTGTATATATATATATATATATATATATATATATATATATATATATATGTGTGTGTGTGTGTGTGTGTGCGATAGGGTTGGAGTAGATTCTGGAGGGATGGGACTTTTAGTGGATGGTTTACTAGTTTGTGGGCGAGTTGATACCATTACAGGAGGTGAGGGAGTTCAGCAAGTGAGAGTGGTGACTATGTTAGGATGCCCATGTGGTGAATTTGGCAATTTTGTTGTAGCAGGTCTGGAGCTTGTTTAGATAGCATTGCCTTAGGTTGGTATATATTGGAGAGGCATAAAGTAGGGTGGAGATAAGGTGGGAATTTGCTACTGAAATCTTTGCTGCTTTGCTGAGAAGTTGCTTATTTCTGTAGAACGCTCCTAGTTTTTTGTGGACATTTTTATGGTCATGGATATGTGAATATCAAATTTTAGTTTATTGTCTATTTTCACTCCTAGCAATTTGGTGTGTTCTGTTGGGTGTATAGTGGTGTTGTATTTTGCTGTGATGTTAAAGTAAGAGTTGTTTTGAGTATGTTTGGTGGGTTGGAAGATGAGTTTAGTTTTGTTTGGGTTGAGTATTAACTGGGAATCGGATAGCCAAGTATCAATAGAGGAAAAGGCTTCCTGTGTGACTTTTTGCAGTTTGGGTAGGGACTGGGCTGAGCAGATGATGGTCGAGTCATCTGCGTATTGTATGAGTGTGCCATGTTTGGTGGCAGAGGCTAGATTATTGGTGAAAATAGAGAAGAGTAGGGGTCCAAGGATGGATCCTTGGGGAACCCCTATAGAGACAGGTAGTTGGGGAGATGTGTCATTCT
Organism: Protopterus annectens; assembly: GCF_019279795.1. NCBI lineage: Eukaryota > Metazoa > Chordata > Ceratodontiformes > Protopteridae > Protopterus > Protopterus annectens. Next base: position 468,614,617 of record NC_056733.1, read on the forward strand.
GCCATACAACGGATTGTTGGAGGTCAGACAGGTAACTCTAAAACCAGTTGGTGACCGACTGAGAGAAGGATAGGTTACTAAGGACAGAGATGAGTTGTTTGTGTGGGACCATGTCAAATGCTTTAGATAGGTCTAGGAAAGTAGCAGAGGAGAGATGGCCATTATTTTTATGCTGAAGGATAGTGTTAGTAAAAGACAGTAAGGCAGTGGTGGTGCTATGGTTTGGTCAAAAACCATACTGAGTATTGGAAAGGAGGTTGTTAGTAAGGCGGTAATCTGAGACCCGAGAGTGAATGCATCTCTCTAGTATTTTGGAGAGTGGAGAAAGAATAGCTATGGGGCGATAACTGGTTAGCTCTGTGGAGGGGCCGCCTTTGTGGAGGGGAATTATATGGGATGCTTTCCATAGTGTGGGAACGTAACTTTTTGACAGAGATCGGTTAATCAAGATGGATACTGGGTAGGCTAGAGCATCAGCTGCGATTTGTAGGTATTCACATGGGAGGTTGTCTGCTGCTAATTTGGTGGGCTTAAGTTTGTTTAGTTAAGAGTTTTTTTATGTTGGAGGTAGGAACAGGAGAAAAAGCGAAGACAGTGGGGAGATTACTAGTTGAAGGTGTGGGTTGGAGGGGAGGGGGGTTGTGTTGTCTAGCTAGTGATAGCATGATTTGTGTGAAGTGTGTGTGTGTGTTGAATGAGGTAACAATATTTTCAGAGGAGTGAGGGATGTTAGGAGGAGGGGTACTGACTTTACCTGGGTGGAAGATGGAGTTTATGGAGGAATAGAATTGTTTGCGGTTGTGTTGGGAGGAGTCTAGGGCAGACTGGTAGGATTGGAATTTGTCCTGTTTTATTAGGTTTTTGACTCTATTGTGTAGTTCTAGGAATTTCTGTCTAGTTGAGGGGGTTTTGGTTTTGCGCCGGTGCTCCCAGGCTTTATCCCCGTTTTTCATTTCTGACTTAGTGGTTTTCTGGAGCCATGGGGAGGGTTGTGCTTAGGTTCTGGAAAGTCTTATGGGGGTGTGGTAATTAAGGATGCTCAGGAAGGTAGTATTAAAAAAATCAACAAGACTAGTACTCTGAGGATGTCACAAGCAGAGATGAGATGAGATGAATGTGTGGAGTGGTTTTATATATATATATATATATTATATATATATATAGCTCTTAACCTAAATCCAATATCCAATCCAGTAGTTGTGCTGTTTGAGTTTTTTATTATCCTGCTTGGCTACTGGACCTTAGTTGGGTGAAGCCATGAAAGTTTAGATGATGGGTTTGGATGGTTGCCGGTATCGGATGTCAGTTACTTTGAGAGATGAGATGAATGTGAGTGGGTTTTATATATATATATATATATATATATATATAGGGGCTTAATAATACTAGTACAATCCAGGGGGTAGTGTTTGTTGGAGTTTTTTTATTATCCTGGTTGGGCCTGGTGGACTAGTTGGGTGAAGCCATGAAGGTTTAGATGATGGGTTGGATGGTTGCCAGAACAGGATTGCCAGTCAATATTGAAATTACCTAAAATTATAGTTTCTTGGGGGAGATGGTGGGTAGACTAGCTGAGGAGGTTTTCTAGTGGAGGGATGTTTTGGCCAGGTGGGAAGTAGCCTTCAGATGATCTGGGGGTGGAGTGGTCCCCCCATACTCCAAGGCTGTACAAGTGAATTTTGACACAGGCTTAATAGTGGTCTCTGTCCTGATCTCTACCTAGTCTAAAACCAGCATTTTGCAGAGGTTTGTACAGGCTGTCAATGCAGTTTGATAGGAATGGGGACAATGCCCTTATTTCTTTAATTTTCTTATCAAACCTTAGGAGGTGTACACGGGTCACTATTGCTTGTTTTAGGCTGGGGAAGAGTGTGGTCATTTTTAACTTTCCTCACAAACTTCAGAGCTGTACATGGAATGTCTTTATAGCTTGCATAGCAGCACTGTGGTGATTAGGAGTAACAGCTTGGAAACAATCATTCTTTCCACTTTCCTGACAATCAAACATCAGAAGCTTATGCATGTGGCTTTTGTGCGAGTGTAAATGGTCATGTTGTTTATAAGTATGACAGCAACAGATTGAAATATGTTATGCTCTAGTTGTTTTTTTCTCAGTTTCATCTCAGTCTGACAGAGAGGTACACGGACTGGGACTGTCATTTGAGGTAGGGGTGAGGAGGCATGCTGTATATATAGATGACAGCAACAAACTGAAATATGTACGTCTGTGGCCATTGCTGCTATCACTTTCATCTCAGTCTTAGTTGCCTTCTGTGTAATCTCCTATTAGTGTTTTTTTTTAGGAGGGGGAGAAGCAGATAATATTCTCAGACATAATTTTATGTATCCTTGCTAACAGCTGTCTTCTCAGTTTTCCATTTTGTCCCTTTTGACCATTAAGCCTTGGATATAACATTTCTTAAAAAAGCCTTTCTTTCCTCATGATTTTTGTTCAGGCTATCACTGGACACCCAGTCACCCCCAGATACCCTCTTTAATGTAGCTATTTCCTCCAAGTTGTACTTTTAGTCACTTAGGACCTGTTGAAAGAATGCAAGAAAAAGCAACATTCAAAAACAACACTGAAGTTCTTTCCTTAATTATGATTCTTTGTTCAGGCTATCATTTAATCAGAAGGTTGGAAAAGTGTAAAATGCATCTCCAGCATCAGGATCTAGAGCCTCCACAGTTTCTGGGAGTATAGCAGTCTCCAGATCACAAACTTAATTCAGTTATTTTCACCACCGTTATTACAGTGCATTCCTGGTCAGTTAGGGCGTGTTGAAAGGATGAAGAAAAAAGCACTACTGAAGACCAACACTGAATTTCTTTCCTTAATCAGGAATAAGGTTCATGCTATTACTGGATGAATAAGTTGTTTAAAAAAGCTTTCAACTACATCTCAGAGCGACTACAAAAAACATGCTTTTGGGGGTGTAGCAGCTTCTATACCCCTAACTTAATGCATTTGCTTTCTCCATAGTTAACAGAGTGCAGTCTTGCCTATTTAGACAGTGTTGGATGAATCCAAGTAAAAACCTAAAGAGAAAAAAAAAATACTGAGAAAAGGGGGAAAAAGTAATCTTGATGGTGTGGATAGGCCAGGATATGGGGGTGGGTGGTACCAGGTGATGTGCATATGGCGGAGGGTGCTGCTGCAGATCTCTCTGCCAAGGGTACCAGTTCACCTAAGGCTAGTCCTGCACATACATTTATTATAAAAACACATGCACACAAATCAGTACAGAGTGCATGTCAGGTTACATGCATGTTTCATACAAAATGTTATATTCACACACATATTTCCTCAAAGAACTAAACAATGAATTATTCAGCAAGACTCAATAGTAGGGTGATTAAGAAACAAGTAGCATTTTGCAAGTTTCACCTCTCCTTTGATGAGATAGTACCTTCCTCTGAGATGTTTCTCCATATGGAAGGGATCAGCGTATACTGGCCTCTTGTAATCTGATCTTTTAAGGACATGTTCCTGTTCTGTTCCGTAAATGGCGGATATCCACTAAGACTAAAAGGATATAAACACATGTTAATAAACTTCATGTGTCCAAGAAAAATTGCACAAATCACTGTCCTTGCACAAATACATCCACAATAAACTCTCCCCTACCTACCAAGGAATTACCATGTAAAAGCTGCTCATTTAACCACTGATTTTACTACAGCAAAATCTTGGCAGAACGTATGGCAGTGTGGTCTCATATCCATTGTTAAATGAAGTATGAGGGAGCAAATAAAGCCACAAATAATGTTATGTACCGCCCAATTATGGGGGTTAACTTTTAAAAATAGATTATAATTTAATAACACATTTTGGCTTTTTCTTGCCACCATTTATTAGAATGGTGATATTCATCTGTTGAAATATACTGCTGCATGTAGTTTTTATTTATATTAAGAAATTCAAACAAACTCCAAGAATTGCAGCAACGAAACACAGACAAACCAAAACTACAAAGAAAATGTCAGGCCACTGAGTAGTTCTGCCACTAAATGCCATTTAATACATAAAGCACGTCTTGTCCTACACAATTGTAAAACTTCATCAGATACCGCCATACTCTTTGAATAAGTGCTTAAATACCTAATTTAGTCAGATGATTAAACCAATTAATATTTAAAAAAAAATTCCAGCATTATTTTATACAGTCATTAAAAAACATTCCTAAATATATTATTGTTTGTGTCTTTCGGCTTTTCCCAGTTAGGGGTCGCCACTGCGAAACTCCGGTCCGCTAATGATTGGCAGTAGATTTTTATGTGCTGGCTTGCCGGGCCTAACGCACAACATTCAACGAAGGAATGCCCATTTACGCATATCGCCACACAGAAGATGCTCTAACTGAGAATCGAACGGGCAACGTCTAACTGTGAGGCGACAACGCTACCACAGCACCACCACCGCAGTCATTCCTAAATATATTATAAAAACTAAAAATCTATTAAGTCAAAAATCAAAGTAAAGGAGCTATGTTTAATTCCTAATAAAAAAGTAATGAAAGAAACAATAAAAAATCTTTTTTCATTATGTAAAAATCGGCACTAAATGAGAATTATTATTGAAAGAAAACGTTAAAAATTATACTGAATGACGGACCTATCTTCTGAAAGATTTAATTTTAACAGTGACATTATAGTGAAATAACCACTGAGCCCTGGCCAGTTATATGCATTCAAACAATTGCCACTACACCTCCCACAATTCCAAAACAACTGGCCATGGACTCCCTCGCTCATTTTTCTCAACCCTTTCCAAGACCGAAAACTAGAATGTATGCCCAGGGTTATCCTTAATATGCTTAAATAAAGCATTACTATTTTTTTTTTACTTTTATATGTCATTCTAATGTTCATACATTCTTTCATGAAGCTTACACTTCATCTTGCCAACGTAAAAACTTTGACAATTTTGGCATGATGTCACAAATAACCTCAGTAGTCTTACAATTAAATCTTCCTCTTACCCGTAATCTATAATCTCTAATCATCACCTTATCTCCCCATCAGAATAAATTTACATAGTTTACATCTCCCCCATTTTTCATATATTTTTCCCCTGTTCGGGAAGTGTAGGATTTTTCAAAGATGTTTTTAAAATTGATCCCCCTTTTGTATAGAACAGACAGTACTTGTCCCAGTCTCTCATATATCCTCCTATCCTCCCCTCTTATTCAGGATCCATCTAACGCAGGCACTTTCCATATTGAAGTACTACATATCTGCGGGTCTTTCTGTTCTGTTTGCATTAGAGGTATAACAACATCTAATTCAGATTGTTCAACCTTAGCCCTTAACAGGGTTACAAAGTAACCTGTTTCTCTCTAACTTCTGCTATAACCTCGTTTATCTGATACTCAGGATACCCTCTCCTCATGAGCATCTCCTGCAGGTTATCACATTCTTCCTGTTAATGCTGTTTCAATGAGATCATACAGGCTTGCCCTGACTATCTGACCTTTAATTACTGCTTTTTTGTGTGAGAAAGAATATGCACTAGAAAAATGCAGAGTGTTTGAATAAGTCAGTGTTTTATAAATCCGGGAAATACATTCCCTATGGGTAAAATACTTCTCAAGCAACAGCACATCCAAAAAGGGTATACAGGTTTCACTAATACTGTGATTAAACTCCAAAAAAATTGTACTACCATTAATGTATATTAGAAATTGTTCCAATTTATCTCTACTGTCTTGCCATAGAATAAATATATTGTCAAGGTAGCATAAGTAAAGTCTAAACAAATTATTAAATTCAACATCATGCACTACTAGATGTTCCAATTGGAGCATAATGATGTTAGCAAAAAGGGAACCACATGGGGAACCCATTGCTCCTCCTCCTTTTTGTAGGTACAAGTTCCCATCAAAAATATAAAATTATTTTGGAGTACTATCTCAACCATATCCTCATATAAATGTATCTTGCATTGGTCAATTCCCTTTCAAATAAATAATCTGTAAACCAAACCAACCCTTGGGTATGAGGATTGACAGTATAGAAATCCTTGACATCAACTGTTACTAGTGAATAATTAGCACTGGAATTCTATCTTTTCCAAAAAGTGCCAGGAATCTCTACATAAATGATTCTCATCTTTCAAAAGACACTTAAGGTGATAGTCTAAGTATTGTGCAAGAGCACAAGTAATTGACCCTCTCTCATCCACAACTGGACGCATGGGGGGAATCAGTTAGACTCTCGTGTATTTTGGGTACCCCAAACATAGTGGGTACCCTTGGATAAGTTATACTCAAGTAACGTCCTCAATACTGAGCCTGCCTTCCGTAAACATAATCCTAAGTTGTCCTCCTATTGCTTTATATGCAGCACTCATTTGATTCCTGCTTGTTAATTCATAAGCACTTCCCTCCAATATGTGTTGCATACGTACTGCATAATCATCTTTATGTATGATAACTAGCCCTCCTCCCCTGTCTGGTTTCATCACCCTTAAATCCTGGCATTGGATAAAATTAAATCTTTCCTCACTTGTCTTACTAATGTTACTTTTCTTAATCCCTTTATTTTTTCTCAAAAGGGTCTAAAATCTAACTCGCATACTTTTTCAAAGGTATACAGGAGAGGGTGAAAGTGTGGGTTAAAAGTACTAGAAACTCTAAGCATTTCAGAAACATCTGATACATCATTAAACAATACTTTGAAATTTAACTTACATAGGTACAATTTAAAGTCTATCAAAAGTTTGTCAGTCCTAGCACTCCTAGTGGGTACAAATGTAGTTTCTTAAAAAAAAAGGTCAGCAAAAGGTATATCAATGTTCACTTTAGTGAAATTGTAGAATTTAAAATCCCCCTTTGTATTATTTATAATGTTTAAGAGCCCATCATTCACATTCACATATTCAAATTCCTTTGAAGGGAAGCTTATGGTAAGTTTCAAGTCTGTCCCCTCGTTAGAAACTAATATCAGTCCTGTAAAATTTGCTAAAATAGTTGTTTTAACAAAATATAGGATATATTTAGAAATATCCAGAAAACTGCTAAGGTGTCTTTGTGCACTTCTAATGCACTAACCGGTACTACGGTACACATCTATTTCCTTGTTATGTTCTTCTGTCTGCCTGTTGGGCCATGCTAGACAGGCCAGTTCGAGGACTACGGTCGCCATTGGTTCCTTCCTGTGAGTGGATTGACAGTCCCAGAAGACCATTGGTTCCTCTGATTCCTGCTCATAATCCACTCAGAGTGTGAGCTGGGGAAAATTCACCATATTAGACGCATACCCTGTTACTCTGTTAGGCTCATTCCATTCATTGCTTCCACCCTGTTGTGGATAATGTTGCCCTCGCTGATTTTCATTAATATTCAAAGTTGCATGGTGCTCAAACTTCTTCCTTCCTCAAACTTGGGAACCTGGGGGTTTGGGATAGGCTGACTGTTGCACATATTCAGCCCTATCCCACTCCGGTTTTTTGTTTTTGCTTTGGTTGTTTTTAAACTGTGCAATTGCTGCTTGATACTACTAAAAATATGGCCATGTGCAATTTTACTACCAATATAGTGTGGATCATGAATAATTTCATCCTTCAAGATTTTAACTTCAGATGCTAATTTCTCGATCAGCTTTTGGTTGTGTCTAACCACCACCTCCATATATTCACAACCTTGCTGATTGAAAAGTGCAGGCAGTTATTTATGTAATACTGAATTGTTTTCAGGTCCATTTGGATAACACTACATTCTAAGACCTTGGGGGGAACAAACCTAACCTGGATAGACTAGAAATAGGCATTCTCCAGTTGTAATATTTTAATTTTTAAAAGTTTACAGTCCAGTTCATTGAGCTTGTTGCACATCACATTTGCATCACTATGCTGGACTTCATTACTAAAATTATACTCATTTAAGATCCAATCCTGCAGTACCGGCACATCACTGACACAGGGGTGGTACCTCACTGGATTTTTTCATTCACTCTTACATTTAATAACTCTATAGAGTCATTCACAGTCGAAGGATTAACAGCTGCATGGGAATATGGGTTAACAATACCTTCATTACTTAGCATAGCTCCTCGTTGCCATCCAGTCTCTGGGTCAACTGGCTGGCTGAGAAGAATGAGATTACCCACTGTAGTATACAAATCATTCTGCTCATTCACTAGATTGACAGAAAACACTGGTGGTGAAGAGGACAGAACCTCTGTACCCATAACGACCCTGCACCAAAACCAAACTCCAAGAATTGCAGAAACAAAACAGAGATGAAACCTAAACACAAAAAACATCCTGCCACTGAGTAGTTCTCCCACTAAACACCATTTAATACATAAAGCGCTTTTCGTCCTACACAATTGTAAATCATCAGATACTACCACACTCTTTGAATAAGTGCTTCAATACCTCTTAGTCACATGGTTAAACCAAGTAACATTTAAAAGACCATTCCAGTTTTATTTTATACAATCTTTAAAAAAAATTCCTAAATATATTACAAAAACTAAAAATCTATCAAGTCAAACACCAATCAAAGTAAAGGAGCTGTGTTCAATCCCCAACGACAAAAAAATAAAAGAAAAAATTATTTTTCATCCTGTATTTTTTTTTTGAAGTTCCTATCAAAAAAGATGAAATTATTTTGGAGTATTATCTCAAGCATTTCTTCATATAAATTTATCTTGCATTGGTCAATTCCATTTCTAAATAAATAATCTGTTGTCACTTTCACTACTTTACTCTGATGAGGGATAAAGTGATGATTAGAGAATATACATTACAGGTAAGAAGATTTAATTGTGAGACTGTGGGGGTTATTTATGTGACATTATGCCAAAATTGTCAAAGTTTTTTACGGTGGCAAGACAGAGCACGTCAGCTTCATGAAAGAATGTATGAACATTTGAATAACATAAAAAAAGAAAAAACACTAACGCTTTAGTTAAGCATATTAAGGATAACCCCTGGGCATTAAAGTTTTCGGTCTTCGAAAGTGTTGAGAAGAATGAGAGAGTGGGTCCATGGCCAGTTATTTTGGAATTGTGGGAAGTGCAGTGGCAATTGCTGCTGAATGCACATAACTGCCCAGGGCTCAATGATTATATCATTATAATGCCACAGTTAAAAATGAAATCTTTCAGAGGATAGGGCCTTTATTCAGTACAATTTTTAATATATTCTTTCAATAATAATTTTCATTCAGTAGTAATTTTTACATTATGAAAAAGATTTTTTGTTTCTTTTATTGTTTTTTTTTTTTTTTGTTGTTGGGAATTGAACATGGCTCCTTTACTTTGATTGATTTTTTGACTTAATAGAGTTTTCGTTTTTGTAACATATTAAGGAATGTTTTTTAAAGCTTGTATAAAATAAAACTGGAATGGTCTTTTGAATGTTAATTGGTTTAACCATGTGACTAAATTAGGTATGTAAGCACTTATTCAGAGTGTGGCAGTATCTGATGAAGTTTTACAATTGTGTAGGACGAAAAGCGCTTTACGTATTAAACGGTGTTTAGTGGGAGAACTACTCAGTGGCCTGATGTTTTTCTTTGTGGTTTTGGTTTGTCTATATTAAGAAATCCATCAGCCTTAGTCCTGTTAAATTTACTGGTTTGTACATTTCTCGTTCTTTCACAAATACTGTCGTCTAGTACATTCCTTTATTTCCTCAGTTTTTCTTACTACTATTTTTTGCTAATCCCTTTCATAGCATTCTAGTCATTTTCACCTCTCTTTCAACTAATATCCGATAGGCTTATAGGAAATAGTCATTAGTGGAAGAAGTGGAAAAATGTATACAGTAGACCAGGTGGCAGAGACAGATTAAAGTGCCCCTGTGGAGAATAAGGACAAAGTAGCTACTGCATTTTGCATCGGTTGGGGAGATGAACAGGTCACAGTAAGGCTGGCCCGAGCAGCTGAAGATTTTGTTTGCTACTCTGGAGTTGAGGGATCATTTGCTAGAAAGCAGGATACAGCAGTTGGCTTGTCCACTAAAAGGCTGGTCTAACCTGAAATGTGCACTGCTATCAGAAAACGCTATAAAGACTTTGCTCACTGTCATAATGTCACAGCCTCTTGGCACAAAGAGTATTACTGGGTCCCTCTTGCTTGTTGATGTACCAAACAAGTGAAGGGTGTGTGTGTAATGAAATCACACGCTAGGGAAAGAAATCCTGTAATGCCTACAATACTAGGAGGACCTCATGTTCAGTACAGTGATGTGAAACTGAACCTCATGGTGTGCCATGATCCTTGGGCTGTCCTTCCTTTGTAATGCCACCCCCCAGCCCAGACAGGAGGTTTCTGTGGTAACTGTGGCTGACAAAAGGTGGAGAACAAGGACTGTCTGCTTATACTAGGGGGAATTGAATCTACCACTTTAAATGACTTTTTCAAATTGTGGATAGTCATACAGGAAACAAGACTGGACTGTGACCACTGTATGGTGACTGGCCACTGCAGCACCCTCATGTGATATATAGCATGATGGACCAGTTTAAATACCTGCTGCCACTGTTTCAGTGTTTGTAGCACTAGGGAGGTCAGTGGGGTGTCCTTCTACAAAAGGTTAGTAACTTGCAGCATGAAGGAAAGCAGCATTTGAGCAAAGAGTCTTGCAATTTTCACTGCAGTCCCCAGATGGCAACCTATGAAATCTAAACACTGGGGTGGCTCCAAATTTGATTTTTTGAAATTTACTGATAGCCCCAAAGAATGACAGAAATGGATCAATAAAAACTCTTGCTGAAATAAGGAACTATTTTGTATTTGCATCTAGGAGTCAATCATCATACCTCTCAACTGTCCAGATTTATGCCTCAAAATTTTGGTCTGTTCCTCATGAAAATTTTGGTTCTCTGGCAAATCACTGTGATGATCTGAGGAATGAAAATAGTAAAGAATGTTATACACTAGCGTTTCAGACTTCATATCCTTTAGAAAATGCATTTTAATACATACCCTGTTATTCTAGCAACTTTCTAAGTTTATAACCACAATATTTAAAATCTGTCTCTATTTCTGGGCCTTTCTACCACAATTACATCAGGCTTTGTCCAGATTTCTTGGGCTAAGAGATTGACAGATATGCCAATTACCTAGATTTTGGAACAGAAAGAACCCTTTCAGGTGTTGGTGAACACCTAGAAAGCTGTACTGAGACCAAAAAGCAGGGATTGGAACTGGTAATGACTGGCTCCCAGCCAGACGTGGAGGAACCTTCTGAACTTCTTCACAATGCTGATGTAGATATAAACATCTTGAAGGTCTACACAGCACATCCAATCCTCTTTCTGTAGCTATGGAAGAACAGACTGACTGCACCATGACCATCCAGATTCAGTTCACAGAGATGTAGAATGGGCCTGAGGTGCTGAGTTTTCTTTAAAACTAAAAAGAACATAGAGTAGACTATGGATCCTTCCTGGCCTGGTGCGATCTCTGGTATCACTTTTTTGCAGGAACTAATGTCCTGAGGTAACTCCTCCTTTTGACAAGATGGAGTGTCAGGAAGTGTTTGAGATAGTCTTCACCCATTTGTCCTTTGTGATGGCCAATCAATCATTTAAGGTTGAGAGAGAAAGCCTCTGATGTGTCTTCAGAAATAAGCATTTGGGCAACCCTTCAGGAACAATGGGACAGTTTCCTGAAAAGGGACTCCTGAACCTTTGATTCTGCAGACCCATTTTGCCTCTGAGGCAGCATCCATTAAAGGGTCACCACTCTAATATGAGGTGCCCTATACAAAGAGAAGGTAAAGGGCAGATATTGGAACTTTCTGAACCAGATACCTTTATTACTCTTCTGGTTCCTAGAGAAGGGCCTTTGAGGGATTTCAAAGCATATTCCATGGCAGACAATATTTTTCTTCCTGCTTGCTCTTTAGCATGGTTTCTTTAACTTTTGGACCACACAGAGATGATCTATCATAAGGTGCATTAATGAATTATATCTTAAAGTTGTCTGTAAGGTCACACAGGCACAACCAGGCATGAGGGCATATGACAATTCCAGTGTTTGGTGCCTTAGCTGATCCACTGCATTGTGAAGAAACTTCAAGGACAGATTAATAATAGACAACATGTAAACAGTTGAGATTCAGTCCCCTGATGTCTTGTGTTTGATTGGGGGGGGGGTCTCCTGATGTTATCCAAGCTCTGCTCAACTAGATCCCTCTGTAACCTGCTAATGGGATATATGCAAGTTAGCACTGTGAAACCAGAGGGGCAACCAGCCCAGCCAGATAAAATTTTGGAGATATGTCATTGTAAATATTAATACAATCCACAGGCTTGTTTTACAAATGTAAAGAGAACTATATGTTATGATTAAACTATATGTTGCACTGAGCTTCAAAAATGTAACCACAGTGCACCCTGCTGGAAGAAAGCTGTTAAGTAAAGAATTTTACAACTTTGTTTGATCTCAAGCTTGGAGACAGGATGTCTGGGGCTGGGAAATTCTTTCTATTGTCTTAAGACAGATAATTACTAGGTTTCACATGTAGAAGTGTCTTTTATTGCTGTGGTTTCCTGGCAGGTGCAGCTTACAAAGAAATGTAAATTTTGAGTTTCTGTTAGCCTGGGAACTAAAGCAGAAGTGATAAAAATGACGTAATCTGAGACGAATCAGCAGTACTGCGTATTATCAATTTAAGACTTTCTTAGAGAGAAAGACTGAGCATTTTGTATCTTGTCTTGGATCTAGTAAGAACATCCACTCACCAGAACTTGCTTGCTCTGTATGTTGGTAGTATTTAGAACAGTGACTTCTCTTAGAGATAGATAGAGATAGCCAGATTAGTCTAGCTGTTTTCTGTATTTATGTCAGACTATCCTACAATAATGTTTTACAGTATTACCTGTGATTTCTGAACTCTGTAATGTCATTGCGTTGAAGTAATAAGTATTGTCGTGTTTTTTTTTATTATTAAATATTTTTAAAACTTTCAACTGTGGCTGTTTTCTGTAGATATAAACTCTAATTACTTGCCTATATCTGGTGATACTGTACAAAGCAACCCCAATAGCTTTGCTGTTCATCACACTTACTAACTGGATAATAATAATATTGCACAGTAAAATTGGACACCCTTTGGGAAGGGCCTTATTAGTAGCTGATAAATAGTGGCTGGTGGCAGTGATTTCTACCTTATAGTCTGGAGAAAAGGGGGCACAGCTGGAGAACCTGTGCCAGCCTTCCCAGGAGTGTCTGTGTGAATGTATATAAATCAAATTTTAAAGTGTGTGTGTGTGTGTTTCTGTCAGCTACTTGGACAGGGACATGACGCACTGGTTGGACAGATAGGGTGCTGGAGGTTTTAACCTGAACACTAGGCTAAGATCTGGACCCTAAAGTTGTGCCAGTGGGGAGTCTTATTGGGGATCTGGGAGAAACCAGCCCCAAACTGACTGTGATCTGTGTGCTCTCTTATGCGAAATTTACTTTACTGTGTGTGTACTTGTTATCCTCCCAATGTGGACACCCCTCACTGGTGTTAGTGATGAGACTGAGTCTCCTGGATTACTGGGCCAGTGCACGGGCGTCACATATTAATTGCTTGGCACTGGTGGAATATCCACATCAAGTATTAATTGTTTGATTGTGGTGAGTTAGCCACATCACATACTAACTGGCTTGTAGTGGTGTGGACAATGAATTCTTGCAGCTAGTGTACAGTGATTACTGATGGTGTTTTTGTACTCTAAATCAGCCATGCAGTGAACATTCAGAGTTCAGATCACAGTTGTTTTATTTCTTTTGTTAGCTTAGTTTGTCAGGGAGAGCAGGCAAGCATGTCAGCAGAAGAGTATGGCAAGCGGACAAAGAACCAGTTGGCTGAGATGTGCCAAGCTAAAGGAGTGGTGCATGGAAATCTAACTAAAGCAGACTTGATTGCAGCTTTGGTCACAGCTGCATCAGGAAATAGCAACCAGGAGAACAATCAGACTGGCCATGGAGATGTACAGCACTCAGAGAATGGACAGCTCAACCTTTCTGCAGAGGACTTAAAAATCCATCTGGAGCTAGAGAGACTTGAGTTGGAGGCCAGGCATTTGGAAATAGAAGCTGAAAAGGAGAGGCAGAGGCAACATGAAAAGGAGATTCTGACTCTTTGCCAGAGTCATGGAGGTAATGGGGAAGGGAGTAACTGGACCCCTGAAGCACAAAAGGTCATTTCTTCCGCAATTTACAAAGGGGAATAATTTTGATAGTTTCGTTCATATGTTTGAGAGGGTATATAAACAGTATGATGCTGACCAAAGGCTCTGGGTACAGTTCCCGACTCCCTTACTCCATGCTAAAGCTGTAACAGTGCTGTCTAAACCATCTGATGATGATTTTTTTTCAGTTATACTGCTGTTAACAATTGTTTGCTAGAATTGTTTTAAGCTAACACCTGAAGCTTATAGGAAAAAGTTTTGTGAGCATAGACGCAAGGCAGATTAAAGTGTGTGTGAATATGTTGCTGAACTGAGCACTTGTTTCCATAGGTGGGTGAGTGGATGTCAGACCACCACTTTTGAAGGGCTGGCAGACCGTTTTGTGAGGGAACAAGCCCTTAGCACTTTGCCTGAGGACATGAGGTTCTGGTTAGCTGATGGACAATGTGCTACTTCAGATGAGTTGGGGGAAGGGAGACCTACACCTAGCAAGCAGGGCATCACTGCACAGGAAAGGGACACCCAGTGCTGCTCATGGGTCTAAAAGAACCCATGGTGCGCAGCCCAGATTGCCCCAACAGAATCTGCCAGTAGCAGGGGAAGCCACTAGTCCAGGTACATGTCCGGGACCAAGGGTTAAATTATTTGAATGAACCAGTGTGGCCATGTAGCATATAGATGTCCATGGAAGCAAGGTGGGGAACAAAAGGTGAGGAAGCCAGTAAGTGGGAAGGACAAAATGCCAACAGTAGGTTGTCTTGAGACAACAAGGATACCAGACTACCACAACAGGTTATGTCCTATTGTAGTGAATGGCAAAGAGGGCATTGCTAAGAGAGAGACAACCTCTGACATAACCATTGTGAAGCTTGCAATGGTTAGAGAGGAGCACTACTTGCCTGGGCAGTCTACTCCAGTCAGAGCTTTAGGAGGGAACCCATTCCAAATACCTTTGTCTAGGGTTCTCCTCGACTGGGAGGGTGGAAAAGAAAGCCAGCAAGTAGGTGTATTTGAGGATATCCCTGCAGATGTCCTGATAGGGAATGATTTTGATAATATGTGCTCATGCAGTTACATGCAGTCAGGCTTAGAGACCAGCATGTGGGTCTGGTAGCCTGGGGGAGACCCAGACAGACTGCATGCTTGCAGCCAGGACTGGTGAGGTGGTTACTTCAGGGAGGGAGCTACCCTGTAGCAGTGAGACTGAAGGTGAGCCACAGCTGCTTGTGGGTACTGATGTTCCCTTGGACAGAGTGACTGCAAGGGCAGAAGGGAGTAGTAGTAGTACCCAGGCTGACAGTGAAGCACCGCTGTCAGGGGATACAAGACTTCCTGTGGAAGGGGAGATGGGAAGGGTTACAAAAAGAGGGTTGAGACAGGCTCAGCTCTCAGACCCTGCATTACAAGGCCTGAGGCAGGTAGCTAGTGAGGCACCCAATTCTCAAGGGAAGGGGGAATCTATATACTGGGGCAAAGGATTACTGTACACAGAGTGGACCCCTGAGAGAGGGCTAGAGGATACAGCAGTTGGTAGCACCTAGAGCCTACTTCTAGCCACAGTCTATGATATTCTGTTTGCAGGGCACATGGGCATAAAACTTACAAAGAGACATATTATGCAGAACTTCTATTGGCCTGGAATCTCCAGAGATGTAACAGGGTACTGTAGGACCTGTGAGCAGTGCTAAAAGATAGGCAAGAAACAAGGTGAAAGTTCCTTTGATGCCTTTGCCTGTGATTGAGGAGCCATTTCAGAGGGTAGCTATGGATATTGTGGGGCCTCTGAGTACCCAAGTTCCACAGGGAAAAAAGTATATCCTAGTGGTAATAGATTATGCTACAAGATACCCTGAGGAAGTGGATTTGTCCTCCATTGAGACAGAAAAGGTGGCAAATGCTTTGTTAGAGATTTTCAGCAGGGTAGGTTTCCCAAAAGAAATACAGACTGACATAGGTGCCAATTTCATGTCTGACCTGCTGACTTGTCTGTGGGGGGAAGGACCTACAGACCACCCCCTACCATCCCCAGACTAATGGCCTTGTTGAGAGGTTAAACTCTACATTCAAGTACATGCTACTGGCATTTGCAGACCAGTTTAAGAGGGAGTGGGACAAGTATATGCCCCATTTGTTTGCTTACAGAGAGGTTCCCCAGGAATCCACGGGCTTTTCACCGTTTGAGATGTTGTATGGGCATAGGGTGATGGGGGCCTCCAGATTTAATTTGTGATGAGTGGGAAGGTGAGTGTGAATCTCACAAGGAGTCTGTTGTGGCATATATCCTAAACCTCAGGACAAGGCTCAGGGCACTCATGGGCTTGGCCCAGGAGAACCTGGCAGAAGCCCAACAGCAGAAAAAGGTCTGCTATGACAGGAATGCTCGTGCTAGAGAGTATGCTGTAGGGCAGCAGGTAATGGCTCTCATTCCTATCAGACACAACAAGCTGCAAACAGCCTGGGATGGACCCTACAAGGTGGTAAGGAAGGTCAGTGATGTTAACTACATTGTGGAACTGCTAGGCAGGAGGCAGGGCCACAAATTGTACCATGTTAACATGATAAAATCTTACCATGATAGGGAGGCCCTTGTGCTGAGTATTTGCTGTGGACTGCAGGAGGAGTCTGAGGGAGAAAAACAAACACTATTAAAGACAAGCTTCAATACTTAGCTGTTAGTGTACGACAGGTTAATGTTAATGTTTTTCCGGAATCTTTTTGTTCAGTTAATGGGAAGATTGAGCAGCTAGATGTTGTGGACACTAAATGTTTTAATAGTGTCGCTAGTTCACGACACTATAATGCTGTTTTGGTTACTCATACAGCTGATAGTTCCGAATCTTTGGACTTAGTGTCAAATTATGAAAGCACAATGTCTGGTTCGATGGGTGTTTCTGTAGAACTGATGCCTGATGAGGAAGAAGTGAATCAGTCTACCAGTGATGTTATTAAGAATGATTTAGGACAGAAAGTTAATTTAGAGTTTAGTGATTACAGCAAAAATGTGCAGCATGATTATATTAATAGGGATGTAATTATGTGTGATTATACTAGTTATACTGAAAATGTTTGTAATAATACCATCACACATAGACAGTCACAATCTTCTCATGATTGTTATGGGGACAGTAGTATGAATGAAAAAGTTACCAATGTCACCTATCAGGATAATACTGAATTAGTAACATCTCATGATTGTCAAAATGAGTTTAATATATCGTGTGAGCCCATTGATATCATTGGAAGATGTGAAGTTGAGAATGAAATGGAATTCAGTGCTGGCAGTATTGCCAATGATGGTTTGAATGTGATTAATCTCTCTGACCTTTCCCTGTCTGAAGAAATGTTGAGTGTTTTTTCAAAAGGGACAAAATTTGTACCCACCAGGATACCGTCCATTTCAGATATTATTTTTGATGTGAAAACCTTTATTCGAAAATTAAATTTAAAGGTTTATTTTTATGAAAAAGAAAAAAGTAAAATTAAGGAAAATAGTGATATTTTTGATGAAACTCTCTTAAATCTAAGCATATATGATTATGAAGGCATGGAATTGGATGTAATTGGGGATGAAAATGAGAATGAAAACTTTCATGAGTCTCTTATGGAATCTGACTTGGAAGGGGTTTTTGGAGGTGGTTATGGTCACTTAAAAGTTCCCCATTTTCCAGGTGACAGTAATTTTATGCCTCCTAAGAAATCTTTGGCAATAAATGCCTTTGAACATGTTATTATGGCCAAGCTGGAATCGGAACATAAAGCTTTTTGTATACGAAAAAAGATGTTTAATTTAACTAAAAATGAATGGCTGGCCCTAAAAGCATTTAGGATGGAATTGGATAAAGTAACTGTCAAACCAGCGGATAAAGGGGGCAATTGGGTGATTATGAACAAAGATAAATATGAGAACATAATTAATAATTTACTGGTGGATGATACTTATCAAAAGCTAGAAAGTAACCCCCTTGAGTCTTATTCTGGTGAACTTTATGAATTACTGGAGCGAGGTGAAAGATTGGGATTTTTCACTAGCAAGGATGTAAAAAGTTTAACCATGAAGGAACCCCAACACCCCTATATGTATATAATTCCTAAGATTCATAAAAATGTTACCAATCCTCCAGGTAGACCCATTATTTCGGGGATTGGGTCTTTTGTTGAGAGAGTTAATATTTTCTTGGACCATCATTTAAAGAAATTTTTGTCAAAGGTTCAATCTCACGTCAAGAATACACAGGATGTATGTGTGGCTTTAAAAGGACTGAAATGGGAAGAGAATTATTATTGGGCTAGTGTTGATGTTGTATCACTCTACACCAACATTAAAACTAGGTGGGGTTTGGAAGCAGTGTACAAAATGATGGGGGAAGGACCATATACTAGATTTCTGTTAAGTTTGCTTGAGTTTAGCTTAACACACAATTATTTTTTGTGGAAGAAGGATTATTTTTTGCAGAAAAAAGGAACAGCTATGGGTGCAGCTTTTGCCCCTAGTTATGCTGTGATCTACATGGGGGAGTTTGAAAGGGAATTTATGTTTCAAAACACATTTTTTGTTAATAATGTGTTTTTTTCAAACGTTATATCGATCTGATTTTTGTGTGTAAAGGGAGTATGACTCTTTTTGATGAATTCATGGTGAGTTTAAACAGCAATCACCATGGTTTAAAGTTTGTGGCACACATTTCTGAATTTCAAATTCCCTTTCTTGATGTAGAGTTTTATGTGGGGGCAAATGGTTTGGTTGAGCATAAAACCTATAGGAAACCTACTTCAGTGAATAATTTTCTACATGCTAGCAGCATGCACCCCGCACATTTGATTAAAGCCATACCGGAAGGAGAATTTAAAAGGAATGTAAGAAATACTTCAGATAAAAACCTCTGGGAAGAGGTGTGTGATGAAATTTCGGATAGATTATACTCTCGTGGATATGAACAGGATAGGCTTGAATCTATAAAACAAAGATTGTGTGGAAATAGAGTATCTGGGATACGAGGGTATAAACATACATTTGAGTTTGAAAATGCACTAGACTTAGATAAGTTGTTTTTTGTATCCAAGTACTCTGATTTTTCATGTGTTATGGAAAAAGTCATTAGGGATTTGTGGCCGGTTGTATGTGAAGATCCTATAATAGGTCACCTCTTTCCCAAACATATTACTTTTTCTTATAAAAGGTATCCGAATTTGAAAGAGATCTTAAACAGAAAGGTCGAAGTAAGAAGAGATGGTATGGTTGGGATGTATAAATGTGGGAAATGTTCTGTCTGTAGTAAAATTAAAAACATGCATGGATTGAAGATCAATGGAAAGATGTACACTGCTTTCGAAAGGTTTGATTGTAGGTCAACAGGGGTCATTTACATTTTAGGTTGTGATTGTATTCCAGCCAAGTGGTATATTGGACAAACCACTAGACAAGTTAAGATTCGTATTTTGGAACATCTAGGTGACATAAGGAGGGGAAACCTAGAGAGCCCTGTGGCTGCACATTTTTGCAGCATACACAATGGTGAGAATGATAGCTTCAAGTTCAGTGTGTTAGCTAGGCCTCATTCAAATAGAGGAAATTACAAAGTAGTTTTGAGTAAGTTAGAACAAAGGTTTATCATTGAGTATCATACTTTATTCCCTAAGGGAATGAACTTGGAAATTTAATGGGTATTAATGACATCTAGCTTTTACTAAATGATTCATTATGTATTAAAATTGAAGTTTTGTAATACTGATATTTCATAGTGATTAATAAGTTGTTATAATGTATGCACATCTGAAAAGAATTTATTGCACAATGAAATTTACTAATTAATTATATTTGGAGTGTTTAGTTTATAGTTCATATTTTGTAATTAATATTTATAAAATTTGTAAATTAAGTAAAAAAGGAAAAAAATGTGTTTGTAAAAAGTTCAACAGAAATGTTTTCCTTCTTTGAAATATATTTCAGTGGTGAATGAGTTAAATTGTTTGACACAATGATGTTTAATTGATTGATTGATGTTTAATTAATTAATTAAAGCATATATAAAAGGATACTGAAAATGCAAATATATGTCCCATTGAAGGCGAATAGCTGAGGTACCAGGACGGAAGGAATAAAAATGGATATCAACTACTACTGTGTCTTCCTCTGAATTTGTTGGTGTTTTGCGGAGTCTGAGGGAGGTCTGGTGATTGATCTCTCCTCAGTGAGGCTCGGACTGACACCTCAGTGGAAAGGGTAGCAATGTCCCAGCAGCTATCTCCTACTCATGTTCGAGAAATCCGAGCAGTATTACAAGAGTTTGGGGACATGTTCACTGGGAAACCAGGGTGCAGCATCAGGTAGATACAGGACCCCAAAGGCCTATTAGGCAGGCCCCTTATAGGGAGCCCGAGAGAGTCAAACAAACTCTGAGGGAGGAGATACAGGAAATGCTGAAACTAGGGTTAATTCAAGAGTCTAACAGTCCCTGGGCCTCCCCAGTGGTGCTGGTGCCAAAGAAGGATGGCAGCACCAGGTTCAGTGTGGACTACAGGAAATTAGTCACGCAGAGTCAGATGCTTACCCCATGCCTAGGACAGATGAAGCCCTAGAGTAGCTGGGTGGGGCTAGGTATCTTACCACCATTGATCTTACCAAGGGTTACTGGCAGGTGTCCTTGACTCTCAGTGCTAGAGAGAGAGGTCAGCCTTTGTGAATCCTTTTGGCTTGTATGAGTTTACAAAGATGCCCTTTGGGATGAAAAATGTCCCAATGCATTTCCAGAAGCTGGTAGATCATATCCTACTAGGAGGGTTTGCCCTTGCTTACCTAGATGATATTGCCATCTACTGCCATTCCTGGCAAGAGCACCTTCAGCATGTCAGGGAGGTGCTGGGCAGACTACAGAGGGCAGGGTTAACCATTAAGCCCAGCAAATGTCAGGTGGGTATTGCAGAGGTCTCCTACCTGTGATATAGAGTGGAGAGTGGTAAGATCTGGCCAGAACCTGCCAGAGTGGAAGCCATTCAGGCATGGCCTGCATCTGCTACCAAAAAGCAGGTGAGGGCATTCTTAGGGACAAGCAGGCTACTACAGAAATTTCATCCCCAGTTATAGTACCATAGCTGCTCCCCTCATGGACCTGACAAGGAAAAATAGGCCTGATAAAGTAGTGTGGACCCCAGCATGTGAGCAGGCATTCCAGAAGCTTAAAGAACCTTTGGGTGGACCCCCTGTGTTAGCCAGTCCAGATTACAGCAAAGACTTCTTGTGCAGGTGGATGCTTTGAACCATGGGGTGGGGGCTGTACTTAGCCAGATTTCTTCAGAGAGAGAAGAGCACCCAGTGGTTTATCGAAGTCATAGGCTCCAACCCAGGGAGGAATGCTATGTAGCTGTAGAAAAGGAATGTCTAGCCATAGTGTGGGCACTGCAGAAACTTCAGCCTTATCTGTATGGAAGGAAATTCACTGTAGTTACAGATCACAATCCCTTAACATGGTTACATCGAGCCAGCCAGCAGAATGCCAAGTTACTAAGGTGGAGCCTGGGGTTGCAAGCATATATGTTAGTGCAGCACCACAGTAGGGTTAGCAATGCCAATGCAGATGGGCTTTCAAGACAGGGAATGGGGTAAGATAGACCCAGATAGACTCAACCCTCTCAAGTAACATTTCAAGGCACACTTGAAAAACTAGCTTCTCGGGGGGGGGGGGGGATAATTCTATGTCATTGTCAGTATTAATATAATCCACAGGCTTGTTTCACAAATGTAAAGAGAACTATATATGTTATGATTAAACTATATGTTGTACTGAGCTTCAAAAATGTAACCACAGAATTTTACAACTGTGTTTGATCTCAAGCTCGGGGGGGCAGGATGACTGGGCTGGGAAATTCTTTCTATTGTCTTAAGACATAGATAATTACTATGTTGCACATGTAAAAGTGTCTTTTATTGCTGTCGTTTCCTGGCAGGTGCAGCTTATAAAGAAATGAAAATTTTGAGTTTCTGTTGGTCTGAAAACTAAAAAAAAAAGTGATAAAATTATGTAATCTGAGACAAATCAGCAGTACTGTGTATTATTGATTTAACACTTTCCCAGAGAGAAAGACTGAGCATTTTGTATCTTGTCTTCGATCTAGTAAGAACATCAACTCACCAGCACTGGCTTGCTCTGTATGTAAGTAGTATTTATAAGAGTGATTTCTCTTAGAGATAGATGTATAGAAAAAGCCAGATTAGTCTAGCTGTTTTCTGTATTTATGTCCGACTATCCTACAATATTGTTGTAAAGTATTTCCTGTGATTTCTGAACTTTGTAATGTCATTGTGTTGAAGTAATAAGTACAGTCGTGTGTTTCTTATTATTAAATATTTTTAAACCTTTCAATTGTGGCTGTTTTCTGTAGAGATAATTTAAGCTCTAGAGTACTTGAATGTATTTGGTGATACTGTACAAAGCCACTCCAATAGCTTTGCTGTTTGTCACACTTACTAACTGGATAATAATAATATTGCACAGTAAAATTGGACACCTTTTGGGAAGGGCTTTATTAGTAGCTGATAAAAAGAAGTTATGTCCTTACCATAACGTTCCATGTGGAGTGTTCATCTCACCTTTGTTCTTACACACGGGTTCGGAGCCGATCCTCGGCTCCGAGTCGGCCGGATCGCAAAGCTCTGCATCTCAGAGAAGCTCGAGACCAGCCCATATCCCACAATCCTCCCTGCCATTACTCAGATCTAGTTTGCAAACAAACCAGACCAAAAATCCAACACCCCAGGTGCAAGAACTACACACTCTCTCAGGCATTCAGAGACACTCTCTCACCATAGCAATAACTAAGGGTAGAAGCATATACCCCATGATACACAGGACCATATACCCCGGAAGGGGTTAAGACAAGACGATCAGAAACTAATCCTACCCGTTCTTCCAAAACACGTGGGGAGGGGAAGGGAGGGAATGTAAGAACAAAGGCGAGATGAACACTCCACATGGAACGTTATGGTAAGGACATAACTTCTTTATGTGAGAGTGTTCAATCTCGCCGTTTGTTCTTACACACGGGTAGCGTCCCTAGCTCCGTCACCCCGAGTGACGTTCCTAAGCACAGTGGAACCAAAAGATGTCCTGTCTTTGGAGACTTTGTCCACTCTATAATGAGTGATGAAAGTATGTGGCTTAGACCACGTGGCTGCTGCACAAATCATGTCCAGAGGCAAGCGAGCTGCATGAGCCAAAGAAGTGGAGACGGAACTGGTAGAATGGGCCTTAGGTTTGGTGGGTAAGGACTGATTTGACTTAAGAGTATACAAAGGCTATACAATCAGCAAGCCATTTAGATAATGTACGTTTAGTAATTGCCATGCCCTTTTTATTGTCTGCAAACGCGACAAAGAGCTGATCTGTCTTCCTGTAAGCTTTAGTCCTAGCCAAATAAAATCTTAACTGTCTGTGAACATCTAACTTGTGCAGCATATACTCCAACTTGTTAGTATGGTTCTTGAAGAAGGTAGGGAGTTCTATGGATTGGTTAATATTTGTAACTGAACATACCTTTGGAAGGATAGATGGGTTTGTACATAAAGAGACTATCTGGATGGAAAATCAAGTAAGGTGGTCTGACCGATAATGCTTGCAGCTCTGACACTCTTCGAGCTGAAGTAACAGCAATGAAGAACAGTGTCTTCCACGATAAGAACTTTAGGAGGCAGGACGAAGAAGGTTCAAAGGGTGGCAACATGAGTTACGACATTAACAAATTTAAGCTCCATGGAAAGAAAGGTTTTCTGACGGGCGGTCGAAGATGGAAGGTTCCTTTCATAAAGGCCTTACAAAGTCTGTGAGACATAATGGGAGAACCGTCCTCACCAATATGGAAGTTCGATATGGCCGCCAACTGTACTTTTGGTGTGGAAGTAGAAGCTCCTTCGTGAAAGAGGATAGATAATAATTCCAATACTTTATGTAGAGGAGCTACCAGGGGGTCTAAGTGTTGGCTAGACGCCCAGTACACAAAGCGTTTCCACTTACTCCTGTAGAGTTTTGTAGTGGAAGCTTTATGAGAAGCAACCAGAATGTGTTGAACTGCCGGGGAAAGTAGATCAGACCTGGCTAGGCAGGGAAGCGGAGCAGCCAAGCTGCTAGTTTGAGGGACTGAAGAGACGGGTGAGGAACTCCTGACGAATGAGTCAGTAGATCTGGTACTGGGTCCAGAATCCACGGTTCCTCTGTTTGATGGGCTCGAAGAAAGGGGAACCATATCTGCCGAGGCCAGAATGGGGCTATGAGTATTATTGTCCTTTCCAGGTTCCTGGCTTTCTGTAGAAATCTGGGAATCAAGGGAGTAGGTGGAAATACATATAGGAGACCTGGGGGCCAATCGTGTATCAGTGCGTCCCTGGGGACATCCCCCGGAGGGGGTAGAAGGGCAAAGTAGCTTCTGCATTTAATGGGGAAGCAAATAGATTGCAGCAAGGCTGGCCCCATTTGCGGAAGATCTTTTCCGCAGTCTGTGGATTGAGGGACCACTCGTGAGGTAACAGGATGGCTCTGCTCAACCTATCCGCAATGACGCTGGATGACCCCGGGATGTGCGTTGCTATCAGAAAGCGACCCGTGGACTCTGCCCATTGCCAAATTCTCATGGCCTCTCTGCATAACGGGTAAGATCTGGTCCCCCCTTGCTTGTTTATGTACCAGACCACAGACATGTTGTCCGTCTGAACTGCTACTGTTCCTAGAGGTAAGAGGGCTTGGAAGTGTTGCAACGCCAGGAACACTGCCCTCAGCTCCAGAACATTTATGTGTAGAGTGTACTCCATGTTGGACCATTCCCCTTGGACTGTTCTTCCCTGAAATAGGCCCCCCCACCCTATCAGGGAAGCGTCCGTGGTTATTGTGGCCGTTGGACTGGGTAGAACAAACAGACGGCCCATAGTGAGGTTCTGATTGTACACCCACCATGAGAGGTCCCGTCTGCAAGAGTCTGTTATCAGAATCTCGTGCGCTAGGGGTAAGTGCTGGAACGACCACTGCGTGAAAAGCAGCCATTGTAGGATCCTCATGTGTAATCTTCCCATAGGAACTGCGATTAGTGACGCTGCCATTAGTCCCAAAACTTTCAACACCAGTTTGGCCGGGGCTTTCTTGCTCTCTAGTAGAAGTACCACCTGCTGTTTGAGGGTTGACGCCCTTATTGGAGGGAGCTTTAGCAGTGTTAATCGTGTATCTAGGTCTGCTCCGATGAATGAAATACGCTGTGAGGGCGATAAGCAAGACTTTTCAAAGTTTATCGAAATCCCTAGGTGGGAACAAAGGTCGACTGTGTAGTCTCTGACTTGTAAGAGGCGATGCTCGGTGGTGGCAGTGAGGAGCCAGTCGTCCAGATAGGGAAATACCTGGAATCCTTGTCGTCTCAAGTGAGACGCAACTACTGCCATGCATTTGGTGAATACCCTGGGGGCTGAGGTGAGTCCAAAGGGCAGAGCTCGAAACTGAAAGTGACTGGCTCCCAGCCGGAAGTGCAGGTGATCTCTGGACGGTCTGGCCATTTTGATGTGGTAGTACGCGTCTGAGATCTAGAGAGCACATCCAATCTTCCTTCTGTAAGAATGGAAGGATCGAATGAAGCGTGACCATCCGGAACTTTTCCTTCTTCACGAAGGTGTTGAGATTGCTGAGATCTAAGATCGGTTTCCAGTCCCCTGTCTTTTTTGAAACTAAAAAGAACCTTGAGTAAGTTCCGGATCCTCTTTGGTCCACCGGGACTGGTTGGATGACTCTGTTTTTGAGCAGCTTTGAAATTTCTACAGCTGCTGGGCTTCGCAGATAGGGTGGCACATCTGGAAACCTTCTTTGTAGAGGTGGAGTTGATGTGAAGGGGATTTTGTATCCTCTGGTTATAATGCTTTTTACCCAGGAATCCAAAGTAATATTTAGCCAGGCCAGTGGGTATAAAGCCAAGCGACCCCCGACTGCCTCCAGAGCAGGACAGCCAGGCCTCCCTTCAGGAGTGCTGGAAAGGCTTCCCAGGGATGGTATCCCTGTCGCCTTGGTTATGCGGACCCCCTCTGCCGCCGGGGCGGCGTCTTCCATTTCTACCCCCCCCTGCCTCTGGAGGGGGTATCACTCAGTGTGGCTTGGAAAGATCCCGGATTCTTACGGAACCACATTTTCCCGCCTCGTTGCCCTTTGGGGTACGGTCTAGTTGGAGCGGAAAAACGGACCCCGACAGCAGACAGGGTCTTTCCCTCTTGCTCACACTGAGTCAGAGTCTCCTTAACCTTGGGCCCGAAGAGTGTGGCACCATCAAAAGGGGCATTGGCAAAGGAAGACTTGAAGGCTTCCGCAAAGGAGCACAGCCGCATCCAGGATTGTCTTCGAAGAGCAATCGCTGAAGCTGCAGCTCTACTCGATCCTTCGGCCGCATACGAGATGAGCCTCATGGATGAGTTTACTATGGAGGTAAGGATGTTAAGTTGTGCTGTTACCTTATCTAAAACAGCAGCATCTGTGTTACCCTGGAGGGTATCTGTCAGCTTCTTGATGAGATCCCTCTGCAGACGTGTGAAATGAGTCAAATAGTTTAGCGAACGCATGGAAAAAGTCGCTGAACTAAAAACACGCTTCCCGTATCTGTCCATAGTCCTAGAGTCCTTATTAGGAGGATGAACAGATGAGGAAGACTCTGACATCTCCTTTTTCGTGGCTGCCGCCACCACCATAGCATCGACCGGAACTCCCTTGGTGAGATAAGTCTTATCCTGGGGGGCGGTGATAAACTTGTTTGGTTTTCTAGGGACTGGTTCCACTGTGTCAGGTGCCTCCCACGCCCTTCGAGCAATCAATTCCATTAATTAATCGAAGGGCGGAGTCACCCAGGAGGTAGAAGGTTGAGCCCCAAAAGCCTTCAGCAGCACCGACTCGTCTTCAGTGGGGGCTAGGGATTGCCAATCACCCCTCTGTTTCAAGATCTCCAGGATGTCTGCAAATGACACATCCTCAGAGGGTGATTTTGGGGACCGCTCTGCCTCATCCAAGTCGGTGTCAGACGTTAGAGATTGCTGTGGAGAATTCTATGTGCCTCCTCTTGCACAACCGTTTCCTCGGTACCTCATCAGAGGGGGCTTCTGGTGAGGCCTCCAAGGAACAGGGGGAACCCTCTGGGGGTGGCTGAGGCAATGGGGCTCTACGCTTTGGATGGGTCGTGGGGGCAGAAACAGAAAGCGGCCCTTTTGGGGAAGGAGAAGACGTCTCTGATGAAGTGGTTGTCTGTGCAGACAATACTTTCCTCATAGGTCAAAAGCCCCTGAACCCCGGGCCAAGGACTCCCCCGGTTCCGAAGAACATGGGAGCATCCCAGACCCATGGGCCGTGGGCTACGACCCCGAAGACGGAGCCGAGCCAGTCTGCGCCGAGGCCCAGAGAGGGAGAGTCGGCACTGACAGGTCGGTACGACTCTCGGTCCCGGAACAGAGGAGAGACCGTCGGCTCCGCGACTCCCCTACCGGTTCCGAAGGAGTCCAAGTCAATGGTGTCGATCGTGCAATGGACGGTTTTGGCACCGAGGGCTCCACTATCATCAGGTCATCCTCTCCCGGCTCCGAGATCTGGATGGGTCTCGAAGGAGGACCTGTTGGAGATATGGGGAGGCCTTCTAGTTTCGACACCAACTGGGAAGAAACTGCAATCAACTTGAAAAGGGCCGTGTTTTCCATGAGTTTATGCACGACACGATCCACATCTGTCTCAGATAATGGTCTGGAAGAACGGGTCGAAGGAGCCGAAGATGGCACCGACCGAAGAATGGACGGTGGCGGCAGCTCCGACACCGGTTCCAAGATCTGGGGCTCAGTGAAAGATAAACGTTCGACGCTCGGCCCCGAGGTCTGTGGAACCGGCGAACGAACCTTAGAAGATGAACTCGGAGCCGATGACATGGGCTCCGACATCTTCGACCCCTACGAGGATTTAGAAGCCTGATCCGACTTGTCCAAAGCCTCTTGAAAGGCAGGCTTAAGCAATCCTCTGTCTATAAGCTTCCTGCGTCTATCTGTCATGACCCTCCCGCTAAAGGAATGACATATGGAACAATCCTCTTGAAGGTGGAGTAGGCCAAGACAGTAAACGCAGGATGCGTGATTGTCAGTGATGGACATTTTCTGCCCACACTGACATCTCTTAAAGCCGGATTTTGCTTTTTCCGACATGACTAAAAGTAAAAACACTTCACTAGGTAGATACAAGAAAAAATAACTATTAATAACTAATTCCTATGAATATATATATATATATATATATATATATATATATATATATATATATATATATATATATATATAAAATACCTATATAAGTATAACAAAAACACTTCACAAACCACACCGAGAGAAAAAAGGGTAGGCCACAAAAAGGTGCCTGAAGAATAAAATGAGGAATATTATAATAATAACCACACACACACTTCTATATTATACTAAGTATTAGAAACTTATTTATGCAAAAAAAGTAAGCAGCTTATCTGAAAGAAGCAACAAATTATCAAATTTTTCTCTGGTCCGTGCTCTCCTCAATCCGATCTGTTGCAGCGGCAAACTAGATCTGAGTAATGGCAGGGAGGATTGTGGGATATGGGCTGGTCTCGAGCTTCTCTGAGATGCAGAGCTTTGCGATGCGGCCGACTCGGAGCCGAGGATCGGCTCCAAACCCGTGTGTAAGAACAAACGGTGAGATTGAACACTCTCACATATAGTGGTTAGTGGCAGTGGTTTATAGTCTGGAGAGAAGGGGGCATAGTTGAAGAACCTGTGCCAGCATTCCCCAGGAGTGTCTATGTGGTTGTATATAAATCAAGTCTTAAAGTGTGTGTGTGTGTCAGCTACTTGGGCAGGGATGTGAAGCACTGGTTGGACAGAGACGGTGATGGAGGTTTTAGCTTAACCACTAGGCTGAGATCTGGACCCTATAGCTGTGCCAGTGGGGAGTCTTATTGGGGATCTGGAGAGAAAGGGAGAAGCTAGTCACAGACTGACTGTGATCTCTGTGTGCTCTTAAGGGAAATTGTACTTTACTCTGTGTGTACTTGTTATCCTCCCAATGTGGGTGCCCCTTACTGGTGTTAGTGCTGAGGACTGAGGTTCCTTGATTACTGGACCAGTGCACAGCTATCACAAGCACCATCAGGGAAGAGAGACTCAAAGCACAGACCCACTTTCTAAAACAGTTCGTTATTCTACCCATCATGTTAGGAGGACGGACTATGCAGCTATTCTCTGATGATGCTAAGTAACTGCTGCAACTACAACAGAATCAATTACTGTGTTCCTGCTCCATTATGTTCTGCCCTTTGAGGGGGTGGTCTCAAAATGTTGTATGGCTTGCAAGAATAGGTTCTACAGGTTCTACCATTTCATGTTCCCACAATACTCTTTCCTCTATTAGAATGACAAAACAGTCAGTGGAAGGAGCCACCAGGGAAAGAAAGATGCAAGCTCTGAAATCCTCAAACAAAACTTTCTCATCCAGGAATTGGGGGGGGGGGTACAGTACACTGGGTCACTCTCTGCTGCATAAACATCAGGATCATCCCAATGTTGGAGTCCTCAGGGAGAAGCCAGAAGGATCCTTCCCCTTCAGCAAGGTCTGTGTCCAGTGCAAGTGATTCCATAGGGGGAATCAATGTGCCTCATTCTGCACTGACACTTACTGTGAACTGGGGGGGGGGTTCATTTAAGGACCCAGAAGTGTCCTTGGACTCCCGATGATGGACTGGTTTGAGAAGTTCACAGTTGGACTGTCCTTTGGTCCGATGATGGGGGTTAAATGACTGAGATGGACTGGTGCCTGAGGGTGGAAAAGAAACAAGGGGAGCATTTCTTTCCTGTGCTGATGGATGGTGACAATCCCCTTGAAAAATTAGAAAACTAATGGTGACCCCAGTGACACTGAATGTAAACCAGATGGAATCATTGCTTCCAAGCAGAAGGAAAGGAAGCAGATGGAACTTGCATACTGAATACACAGGATCTCAATACTAAAAAAAAAAAAAAAGAGCCAAACAGGTCAGCACCACAGATGGTACTGAGGTCTCAGATTCGATCACTCAGTAAAGAGACAAAGTTAGCTTTGAAGTCCAGTGTGCCTGATACACAAATAGTGCCAAATGTTGGGGATCTACAGACACCAGTGACACTGAATGTAAACCAGATGGAATCATTGCTTCCAAGCAGAAGGAAAGGAAGCAGATGGAACTTGCATACTGAATACACAGGATCTCAATACTAAAAAAAAAAAAAAAAGAGCCAAACAGGTCAGCACCACAGATGGCACTGAGGTCTCAGATTCGATCACTCAGTAAAGAGACAAAGTTAGCTTTGAAGTCCAGTGTGCCTGATACACAAATAGTGCCAAATGTTGGGGATCTACAGACACTGACAAGGGATGACCCAAGATAAATTTCTGCTTTGAGGACACTGGCTCTAAAAAGGTATGCCAGGGAAGAAGCAATAGAAACAGAAGTTGGTAAGCCAACCTGATCAACCCTAGCTGCAGAAGAGGATGGGGTGACAACCATATCTATCTGAGCCTTGACAAACACCTTCATCATTTGTTCCCAATCAAGATTTACTGACACGCCTGGTAGATCCAAGGGAAGGAACTGCAAGTCTTGGTGTCAACAGCCATCGACACAAAAGGTCTGGAAACAGTATCTTACAATCAAACTGAAGCCAATGCAAACAAAGAAGATGGCTTAGCAATTTTTGGAGCTACAGAAGGAGAGGGAGATGGGTCAGGCTTTCTCTTTTTCTTTTCTCTAAATGTCTGTCCTCCTCTCTGAGTTTGATAGTGTCCTGGCTCTTTTTATCTAAGAGTGGATATGTTATAGGCGAAATCACCCACTGGGGCAAGAAGGCCCTTCAAGTTCAGATATTTTGTCAGTGAATGATCCTGGACCAAAGGACTTGCAAATGTCACACTGTGCCTATAAAATGATCTGGCCCTAAGCAAACAATGCAAAGCTCATGTGCATCTTGTGGTCAAATTTTGTACCCATACTTTGAGGTGATAAGCAAACATGAAGCTTTATAAGCATTATAATTTAAAAATAATAATATAAATTGAGTTGGTGAAATGGAAAGACACTTTAAATAGAAGAGTAAAGAGAAATTTAACATACTAGAAAGATTTTCCGTTAGAAATCTGACTAAGAAAAGTAAGACTGAGTAGGCCTTGGTATAGAAGAGATAGTAAAAGAGCAAAATTTGAAATGTATCTACATTACTACAGGCTATCAAATAAGCAAATCTATGTAAATTAAGAGATTTCATGGCGAGAAGCTATAACAACGAGAAACATTCACTTAACTGAAGGAAACAAATGCTGGAGAACTGCATTTGATGGGGATGGCAGCAAATGTGTATTGCATTATGAGTGAGAGGAGTAGCTCGAACTTTGGAAAAGCTTCTATGTGGAACAGTTGCTGACTTAATCTGCCATGGAGAAGGATAACCCACCAGTTGAAACAGATGAAGAGGACAATACAGAATCTGAAGCTACTGGCTTGCACTCTCTCAGCCCATACTAGTCAAATAAAGCTCTGTACTTCTCATGCTATGATACAAATGCTGATTTATTTTATTCAGCTCTAGCTCTACTTGCCTTAAGTCATTTCTCCTTCCTCTTTCACCAAGGTCATGGACAAACTCACTTCACTGCCTTATTTTTAAGGCTTTCTGATGCTATCAGCATGGCATTATCTTTTTTCTGTTTACAAGAACTAAGTGGCTGCAGGTTCCTATCCTAAAAGTCTGTTCTTCAATTAATAGCTAGGGTTTTTGACAGTTTCACTATTTAAAATGACCCGCTAAAATGGACATCATCTGCTGAAACCAGAGACACTATCACATAAAATAAAAAAAGTCCGTTCAACTCTGTCATAAGTTATTCAACCAAGGTCTTGAAGACTGCTACTACTGTCATACTATTCTGAGAGCTTTTACACAGTTTGTTTCATCTAATGGAAGCTTCACAGGCTGTACTTTCAAAGGACTACACAACTCTTTTGAGGTATTCCATCTATACCATATGCCCTCAGCTTGCTGACTTTGAAAATTTTCAGTCAAGTCTTTCCTTGTAAAATGGCAGTTCTACAGCTGTGGAAGAACAAACTGTCCCACCGTTGATCAACAGTTGAAGGTAAAGACTCGCCACAGTAACTCAGTGATGATCTCACAAAAGAATACCAAATAGCCATTAGTCTAACCATCCAATATACGTATGGTAATCATTGGGATTACATTACTGTCCACATCACTGTGATGATGACCAATGCAATTTTCTAGAAGCCATCAAAGTCAACACAATACTTCACACCAGAAAACTCCATGACCTGCAGAAAAACTCCCTTGCGTGCTCATTTTCCCAAATGGTTTAAAATCTTTTGATTTTCTGTGCTGAATGACCTCAAAAAGAACTAAGTCTGAAGTCAGTTAAATATTCAACTAGTAAATTCATCTCTCCAGTCATGGTCTTGCATATTACCAGCTTTATTAACCTTTGTAGCTTTTCCAAACTCAAGTGCAACAGTCTCACCTGTAAACTGACATATGCACTAACTAAACTGGCACTAAATTCTTCACAGCAATATGTGAGAGACTTGTGTAACTGTAATGTCAGTTTGTTTCAGAACCAGTAACGAGACAGCAGAGTGGCTGGCTATTGCAGCCAAAGCCATTTTGCTGCTTCAAGCTATCACACTTGGGGCCATGTATTCTATGGACTCAAAATAATAACAGTAGATCATTACCCATTGTGATCTGCTTAGAAAGGCACCCAAACCCTTGAGACAGTCATCTTTCAACAAAAATACAGGAGAAAGAACATTCAGTCAGATGGTATTATACAGATGGAATAATCTTTGCAGTACAAGCCAGAAGTAAAGAATCAGTTACGATTCAATCCCAAATTGAAAGAATAACTTTTAGATTACAAATTTCAAAACTATAAAGGTTGGATGAATTAAATATGCCCACAGGAAAATACAGCTACTTGTGAATCCTTTTGAAAATGGGAGGCACTTACCATATATTGATTATCATTATTATTGAATGGGCGTACCTTCGTTGAAGGTTGTGCATCAGGGCTGGTAACTCGGCATGTAAAAATCAACTATCAATCATTAGCGGACCGGAGTTCCGCTGTGGCGACCCCCTAACCGGGAAAAGCCGAAAGACAAACAACAATTATTATTGTGTCTAAAAATTATATAGTAATTATACTATTCCAATTTCATCATTTTGAAATTTTTTTTATTAAATTATCACTTAAGATAGACAAATGTACATTAATACAAAAAAAAAAACATATTAACATGCTTCCAGTTACTTATAAAAAGGAACTTGTGCAATATGTAATGTAACCATCATCAGTCCAACATTATAAAAATTACTTAGTTCTTGCCCTCCCTTAAAACTCAGTCCTTCTCAACATTATTCTGCATGTATTGTTCCGAAAATTTCCATTTATATATGGGTAATTTGTCCCTTCCCTTTTCAAAATATCCCACTTTCAGTTCTTTTATCTGTTACAGTAATCAATACTTCATACACAGTTGGTTTAGATTTTGATTTCTATTTTCTACTATTCTACTATTTAGCTAGAATTGTTATTTTTATCCTGTAATTTAGTGCTGTTTATGCTTATTTTTTTGTATTTTTTTTCTTTTGCATATTTGTGCTACTCATAGATAGAAATAAGTTAATTAGCTGTATGTATCTAGGAGCTTTTCTCCCCGGGCCTCTACTGAAAATGGACATGTATCCAGTTAGACTAGCCCGGTAAACAAATGTAAAATAAAAATAAAATAAATAAATAAATTTTCTAGTAACTACTTTTGTCAACTACCAGAATTAAACTTAAGGTATTACTATGCCTAGGCAATTGAGACCCTGTGTCCCAGCTGAAAAGAATAAGTTCCTTAGTTATACCTATTTGCTCACCCAATATTTATGACAGAGTACTCTGAACGGAAATCTGTTAACTCATTACACTCCCAAAACATATGTTTCTAGTCACCTTTTTGTTCCCCATCACACCTCCAACATTTGCCATCTACCAGAGGAAAAATTCTTTGGATTCTCCTTGGAGTACAAAAATACATGTGCAAATGCTTCCAAGCAAAAAATTTAAAGAGTCTAGACTGTTGTAATTTTGGGAGCAATATATACGTCCTCCCATTATTCCTTTGTAAATTGATCATCTGATCTCTCTTACCAATCTTTTCTGACCTCCTCCGATTGATTCATATGGTTATGCAAAATTTTATGTCATTACACTCCCAAAACATATGTTCCTAGTCATCTCTTTGTAAAGGTGAGACAGTTAACCACTGCAGCTTTTCCAACCTCAAGTGTAATAAAGTTGGTAATATGTAAGACCATGGCTGGAGAGATGAATTTACTAGTTGAATATTTAACTGATTTCAGACTTACAGTTCTTTTTGAGGTCATTCAGTACAGAAACACACCACTGTATACCTCTTAGGCAACTTCATTGGCTTGAGCTCCCACAGTTATTAACCTACCACCGACTAGTCATAGCTTATAACCTAAAATATCCTGAAAAACTCCAGCCCTTAGGTAACTACTGACTAACTACATTCCAAATCGACCACTCCGCTTTGCCAACAAATCACTCCTCTCTATCTCCACAACCAACACCACAGCAGGTAAAGCTCTATTTTCTCACAGTATAGCAAAAAGTTGGAATAATCTCCCTCTCTGTGACTTCTACACCTAATACCAAACAATTCAAAAACTCCCTTAAGGCTCATCTTATTAGCTCTTGGCTAAGTCCATGTGTTACTTAATCCTAGTGTATGCTACCCACCATCTTTCTCTCTTCTCCCCAATTATCAGACCCTCAGTAAAAATATGGTATCCCTTGACATTTGGAAATGTTGTGATCTCTGTCTGTATATTTTGATGACTAACTTAATGTTCACTTGTATATATTGCTGATATGATCTTTCTTTACATACTGCTCTATTATGCACAAAATACTGCTCAATAACAAAGTCTTTACTTTACATTATGTATTATCATCATTGTCTGTTGTATTAATTAAGTGGAGCTTTTCTCCCCGGGCCTCCGCAGTAAATGGACCTCGTCCAGTCGAACCATCCAGGTTAACAAATGTAAAATAAATAAATATGCCCCCTTTTAACAGCAGCTTCTGTTCTAGACTGAACTAAAAAAAACCCTACCAGAGTAGGATCCTCCTTTCCCTTTGCCTATACTCTGATATCAGTCCCTGGTAGAGAAGGCAGTCTTTGACCTGCAGTCCAATATGTTCTTGACTTACCCGATTTTATCACCTTTCCTTTTCTAGTTATTTGTTCCCAATACCTTGGTGTCATTGCTAGCCGTGGTGGTGCAGCGGTAGCGTTGTTGCCTCACAGCAATAGGTTCTCCAGTTCGATTCTAGGCTGGAGCGCCTTCTGTGTGGAGTCTGCATGTCCGCCCCACAGTCGAGTGGCATTCGAAAGACATGCGTAGAATGGGCGTGCCTTCACTGAAGGTTGGGCATCGAGCTGGCACCCGTAAAAAATCTACTGCCAATCATTAGTGGACTGGAGTTCCGCTGTGGCGACCCCTAACCGGGAAAAGCTGAAAGAAAAACAACAACCCTGGTGTTATTGCTAGTTTTTTTCCAGTAAATTCCACTTTCTTCTTGCCTATTATCTGTACCTCTACATGCAGCCATCCCTATTAGCAAAATCTCCCTTTTCCATTCTAGTGCTGGCTTAGTTATTACAATACCTTCTATTTTATGAATATAAAATTCTGTACAGCTGTTATTATTCTCGTTAAGGATCTGCATCCAAATTCTCTCTCTCTCCTTATTTCTTGAATATCCCCACAGCTTCACTGTCGTCCCTTTCCACTCTGAATTCTAACTTTCTGCTTGAGTTATGTACACAAGTGTTAATTGTGTAGCTTTAAAATATCCCTTCAAATCAGGCAATCCTAAACCACCTTGTTCTATTCGAAAAGATTAACTTATCCTATTTAACCTTTGTCCACTTTTCCTCCCTGATAAATTCCTCCACCTCTCTATTAATTACTGTCCAGAACTTCTCTGGTTGATAAAAATATGCCTGCCCTATATATAAAACTAAAGAGACTAACACTTTCACTGATTGCATATTACTACCCATCTCCATGAACAACAGCTTTTAGTTTCTCAGTTTCTGTATTACCTTTAGTTTAGTCTCTTCCCACATATCCTTAGCTGCCACAACAGAATCCTTTTTAATCCATGCTCCTAAATACTTCATCTTATGTCCCCACAAATAAAGGTACTGCTGAACCAATTCATGTGTGGGTACAGCCTTTGTTTTGTCTTCATTATTTTTATATCCTAAGACTTTAAACTGTCTCAAAATGTTCAACACTGAAATGTCCTTTCCTGGATTTATCAGGTACAAAATAATACCTGCAAATAAAGCCAACTTTTCTTGATTACCATACCAATTATATGCTTGAATTTTTGAATGCCTTATTTTCTTTGCCAATAGCTGTAAATATAAAGCAAATAAATGGGAAAGAGGACACTCCTGCCTGGTTGCTCTGTTCAGACACAACTTATCAGAGAGAAACCCTACAATTTTAATTCAAGGTCCAGCTCCCTTATATCTTCCTAATTAACCTTATTGTATCGGGGAAAGTAAATGCATCCATTGCCCTACTTATAAAATCCCAGTTTACTCTGTCAAATGCTTTTGCTGCATCAAGAACCAACAACAACAGTATTTTCTTACATTCTGCTTCCTTCTGGAGCATCATTTTTAATTAACGTTGTCAAATGTTTGCCTCCCCTCCACAAAACCATATTTTCCATATTTATCAATTTTGGCAACACCCTTGCCATTATTTTAAGCTAGTATAGACAAACACTTTGTAATCATGATTAAAAATTGAGATGAGTCTATATGAAGCAGGGTTTGATGGGTCTTTATTGTCTACAGGTATTACAGCTTTCTTCCAAAAGGAAAATACTGTTAAACAAAACATTCCAAATCATTATCACTTGCTTCCTGCCTAATGTCCAAACTTCAAAAGGAATACCATCTGTTCATGGAAATTTTCCTGCAGATTGATTATACATCACTGTTTTTAGCTCATCTCCTCTTAACTGTAAATTGTTGCACCTCATCTACCTCTAACCTTGGCATACTCAAGTCTTCCAGAAATATTTCCATTTGTGCTCCTTCCTGATTTTGATATTTCTGTACTTTATACATATTTTCATAAAATTTTCCAAAATATCTGTAATACCTCTACAGGAATTCTGGCTATTTTTCTTCTTATAGGTTTGACGACAACCCTTTCTGCTTCTTAACCATATCTCATTTTCTTTTATTTCGACTATTTTTAAACTCATTTTCATTTTATCCCACTCACTAGCTATAACTTCCGAACAAATCTTCTATAATAACTTTTGAATGACTTCCACTACCCATTCCTTAAATTCCTCTCTTTAACAGGTAGGAGGGGAACCAGCAGTGTCTCATTGTTATTTCATTACCTGCATTTTTATCTTAGTTTTTATTGGTACATGATCTGAAACCCTTTTGGATGTCTGTCAAAGCTTTCAGTTAAATGCACATGTTCCTGAGAAATATAATTTATATCCAGTCTAACCCAGTTATTGTTCCCTGGGGAGTATATAAATTCTCCCGGAGTTCCTACTACTAAGTTCAAGTCTTTTATACCAAATATTTTACTAAATTTCGTTTCTTCAGAAATTTGCCCTTTTTTTATATATATTTTCCTTCTAGGTCCCCCAGACACATCCTCACTGTTGCAAATCAAGTTCTAGTCCCTGTCTATAAGTAACCGTCCTTACTGAAAGCTGATTTCTCCCAAAATTTTCTAAAGGTCCATAATAGCAGTTTTTGGTAGAATATAACTATATACCAGTGTAATCTTCCTCCCTTGCCAGTAGCCCCTTACCAACACAAATCTGTTATCTTTTTCCCTCTTCTACTACAAGACAGCTCTTCTAGCAATTACAATTAGTATAATTACACTCCTTTACCTTTGTCCCTTATATTCTGCTGAATATTCATCCTGAAATCCTTCATCAAATTCACTTTCTTATGTCTTTCCAAATGTACCTCCTGCAGCTCTCCTACTTGCAATCTATACTTGTTAATATAATTCCACTCCTTCATCCTTTTGTCAATACCAAAGGCCATTTACATTCCAAAATAAGAGTGTAGCCATTATAAGAGATTATTGTTCACATCTATTATACAAATCAGCTTCTTTTAATTGTATTTCCAACTTTTGTGTTATAGGCACATAAGGTCTGCCAGGTTGATACTTTATACAACTGTTTTGATCAGTTCCACTTGAACCTATGTCATATTTTTCAGAACACCCCTTATAACATATTAACT
Source organism: Protopterus annectens (assembly GCF_019279795.1). NCBI lineage: Eukaryota > Metazoa > Chordata > Ceratodontiformes > Protopteridae > Protopterus > Protopterus annectens. The sequence continues at coordinate 468,653,193 of NC_056733.1, forward strand.
AAACACAAACACACAAAACTATGTGCATCTTCAGAAAATGAAATTTACCCCTTCAGACAAGAACAAGTACCCAAAAGCAACAGCTGCACCCACAGGCATTACTTTACCTAAAATGAAGGTTACCCAGGTTAAAGAACATGTTACAGCCTGTGCTCCCACATACACTGATAGCAGTCTGTTCTTTTCTCATCTCTATTCCCCCAGCAGATATGAAAAACAACTTTTCACCCTAAGAAAAAGTGCACTGGCCATCTTTAAATAAAACTAAATTATAAACTGTTCTAGTAAATGCAATGACATATTAAGGCTGCTCTTATTCACTTCCAATAATTTTAAACTTTTTTTTTTACTGAACTGCTTGCTCTTGTACTTTTAAATTTAACATTTCTCTAAGCATACCATGCTCAGAACTCTCAAGATTAATTGCTGCACTTTGCAAAAAGCTTATTTCCATAACAAAGGAAGAGAATGTACAACTGCCTTCACCTATAGAATTCTCAATCCACTGAACATTTGTTAAAGGAAAAAAAGCTAATATCACTGCACATGCAAGAAGCTTAGTACTTCTCATGGCAATCATCATTTTCTCTTATTTTTCAAGCCTACTTGCTTACTGAAAATATTTGTTTTTAGATAAAGCCAAGTGTGTTAATACAAATGTTGTCCATTGTAAATAGAAGTGAAAACATCTCAACTCTACATCAGTCTACTTTTATATCCCACCCCAAGAGCCTAAAATTACAGCATACCAACTTAAACTTGCTTCTGTCCAGCCTTTGTCTTTCTACACCATTTCTTAAAACTAAAAAAAGTATTTATTTACTTTATCATCTATCACAAACAACAATCACTGAAAAGACTCATCACCACCTCTCATTTAGGGTACTCCTGACTACATACCACACAAACCTGCTTTACTATATAGCATGCAGTTTATATCACAAAATGTTTTACACAAACAGTATTAAAATAAAAATTGTTTTACCTGCAGTTACTTTTTCCTTTTAGTGTCCTAAACATTAATGATAAAGTGGGAGTATATGCTTTATAAGTCCACCCACAAGTTAAACAAAGTCAGCAAAAGTTCAATCTTTCTCAGCCACTTTTTCTTGCAAAGCCATATTTCACAAATGTGAATAATGCTTTATAATCTTGCATGTATTTACTAATTTCAGTTTTGATGGTCTTTTTCCTGTTCATCTCCAAACACCAGACTCTGGTTCATGTCTAATGTACTCCCAATTCTTCAGGTTAATTCCTGTTCTTTTTTTACCATCTCTCGAGCATTTTCCTTTGGAACATTAGAAAAGGTTTCACTAGCAAAATCTCTCTATGAGCTTTATTGTCAGAGGAATGAGAAGCACATTCTCCTTTTGTTTGATGGCTCACCTTTTGCTGGATAAATATTTGCATTTCCTCCTTAGCCTGTTGTACACCAAAAATGTATTTTATCCTTCAGGAAAAATATTTTGAAGACGGCTCGAATCTCGCACATGCCTCTTGACATCAGTAGATAATTTACTTCTCTTCTGCCTGGTTTACAGTGAATAATCATTTTCCATAAACATTCTACTGTCTCCAATTTTTTTAACACATTGCCGTTTTGCCACAGTTTAGTCAGGATCAACTCTTTCTGCTGGTATGATTGTATCTTTACTAATACAGGTCTTGGCTGCTTTCTCATGGACAGATTTGGAGCACACATTCACTGTGTTCTTTCAATTAACAATTCCTGCTGTGGAATTCCAGTCCAGTTTATTTGTGCTTTCATAAAATGAATACAGTCTGTTCCTTCCAGTTTCTCTGGTACAGCAGAAACTCTCAGGTTGACTCTGGGTGCCCTGAATTCTAACTTTTTTGAAAACAGTTCTTCTTGAGTAGTCTCATAGGCAGCCAGCCTCTTCATTTCAACCTCTATTTTTTGCAGTTTTATCAGTTCATTTGATTAGCTAAAGCTTTTTCTATTTTTTCCAGCATTTTGAGTTGATATATTCCTTCAATGTTTCGTTTATTTTAATCATCTCCAAGTACATTTGAGCTAGTTTTTCTTCTAAATTACTGGAAGCCATCTCTTGTACCAAAGCTGGAGCTTGAACTGCTTTTTGCTTAACAGCTGCAGGAGTCTTTCAGTCTGTGTTTTCTCTTCAACTTTCCTAGTTGATTTTCTTTAAGCTTCTCAAATTCTTCTTCTTTGATGGCACCCAGGCAGCATACCTACTATCCAACTGAATTTTACTCAAGTTGGAAGAATTACTAGCTGTTATTTCTCAGTTTCTTTTTTCACACTGGCAGAGATGAAATTCAGATGCTGATTAGTGTGCAGCCACCTTGGATGTCTTTGTCACTTAGGACTTTTAACAAATATTCTTGCTAAATGTCAACTCCAGACTAAAAAATACTTCACCAATCTCAACATTTCTACGGGAAAATTTTGAGGAAGACATGCCTTTCTGAAACTGTTCATTTGGTACTTGCGTATTATCGCAACCAGATTTTACGACATGGTATACTTTCTTCTCTTTAACTAAAACTACAACAAATAAGTGTAATCAGGAAGGGTGAACTGTTAAAAAGTATTCTAGGATATTGGTGGTGGGTTTGTAAGATGATTAAGGGTTAAAATTTTAGACTTTGCGGGTAGCGTGCTTTAAAGACTTAAAGCGGTGAATTCAGCGAGCAGCTCAGTCTTCAGATATTAGTCTCAAGTCTGCACTCCTGCTTTCTGCTGTTGTAAACGACAAATCAGAATGGTAATAATATGAAGACTGAGCTGCTTGGTCCGCCAAACTGAAAAACGGAAAAGCCACATTGGTGTTAAACTGATGTCAAAGATACTATTAGGAAAGTACCATACATTTTGTACACTTTTACAAAAAGCCTTAAGAAGGAGCTTGACTTTCCAGATCCTGTTTAAAACACATAGAGGATCACAGTCGCCCTGAATCTGTGGTCAGTGTAATAGAGCTCATGGTTCTATGCGCTGTCTTTAAAAAGAAATGCATGCATGAAGAAATATTTGTCCCTCTTGCACTTGGCTGCCAAAGTCCGGCTTCTGTTTCTTCTTCCTGCTCATGTTTAACTGGCAAAACCTATTAGTAGGAGTCAACAGACACTACCTTACTCAAACATTCACTCCTTTCAAGAAAACATTAGGAGTTAGACAGCGTTACAAATCTGGTTGCGATAACACGCAAGTACCGTTCATTCTTGCCTGTAACACTCACCAAAAGATAATCAATGTGCCTTTACTCAACATTAACAAATCTACAGGAAAAATTATAGCACTCACTGTACTGCAACATTTAATGCCAACCTGAAATATGGTATCTTCCAAGAATTCTAAGCATGTTGAGATGTTTCAGCAATACTGATAAAAGCAGCATCATTCATGGTTTTTGAAGTAAAAATTTGCCAGAGTTAGAAGATAAATACTTGTGCCTCCGGTACCCAGTAGGTTCTACAGCAATCATTCTCTTCTCCATTACAAGTTAACTTGTTTACTTTCTGGCAGAAAGGCAAACAGGACATGTCAAATCTTACAGAAAAAAAGAAAAAAATTGGTCAGCAACGATTGGTATGGAGGATTTCAGAGGATGTGGAATTGGCCAATACATGTTATGCATAGTTATAAATACAAATGCACTGCTGTTGACTACTGAAAACTACAAACAGTGCACACTTGCAACTTTTGTTTAAGGTTGAGAATTTTTATACTCTCATAGAAATCTCGGCATGTTACAACTATTCCATCCTCAGACTTCAAACTTGGCAATAAAGGCAGAAAAAAACCCACAGGTGAATACAAAATACAGTTACATGGCAAGTTAAGTGACAGTTAAGTGGCACTGCTGAAAGGAAAAAGCAACAGACTTAAAGAGAGATCATAGACCCAATCAATCATTCAAATTAAAAAAAAAGAAATAAAAATAATGAAAGATTAACAGAAGTGATTCTTAGAACAAGTATCAGTGGTGGTGTTACTGCAGAATTGTGCACTTGTGCAAAGGTACACATTCTAATGGCAGAGTTATGAATCAACAGATAGGCTTTTAAATCGTTAATCAGACTTATGAAAACAGCTTAGCACGATTTGACCACAGATATATATGTATATGAAACTGTAAGTAACCATATATATATATATATATATATATATATATATATATATATTTGTACACATGCCAATAATGGCTTTTCCAACATTGTGCAAATTAAAAAGTGTCTCCAAGCTATTAGAAAGTTGCCCCATTAGTTGTGGTGATATACCCTTGAAAGCAGGGAATTGCATTTGGCAGATTTTTAATTGCAACAAAATCCCCTGGAATTTATTTTTATACTAATGTATAAAAGGTCTAAAGTGCGATACTGTATTTATTTCTATAATGTCTTAAACACCTATGTTAGGTTTTTATATGTTGCTAGATGTTTTCATTGCAATTTGTCTTTTACACTTTCATCCACTAGATGGCAGCACTATTAGTATATACTCTTTTTCCCAATATCTATTTGTATTTCCATAGGCTATCAAAAAATGTCTTCAACATGTGATGAGCATAAGTACACAGAGAATGCTTTGTTTATAACACGTTGAAGAGTTAACAGAAAAAAGAAGATAATAACATAACCCAGAATTGTTGAACATGCTCCATCTTAGCAAAACCAAATCTACTCGAGCTACATGCTCTAGGGATATAAACCTCAACACAACAATGACTAGAACATGCTGGAGGGATAGATTCCCTTCGCAGAGACTTCCCTTACTATGGAACAGGGTCCCGATCTACATAAGACAGAGCCGCTAACTATCACTCTTCAAGAGGAACCTTGATGAGTGGATGGGTAACAAAGTTCACACCGGGGATAACACCAACAGCACTACTAGATAGGGGCTAAGGGTACTAGCTGCTAGTACAGGGGGTCTAGGGAACTACTAAAGGGGCGGTGAATACCGCACAACGTGGCTGGGCTAATATATACCTTCGGGCAGATAGCCCAGTACCAATCTATGAACCTATAACTATGTACACAGAGTGACAAGTGTCAGGAGTTCAATTAATACAACAAAAGTACACAACAGTATTGTCTCAAAGATAAAAATGAAAGAAAAAACAAGACTTTAGTAATAAAACTTCTCTTTGTTAACCCAGCTTAATATGTAGATGTGTTTAATGGAATTTATTGGAGTATGTGGTCAAAAAGTGTTTCCAAAACTGCTCTGGTTGCTATTAATTTATGAGCCGTTCTATATTTCATCGCCATATGATTAAAGCCATCCCATGATGTATTTAATCTGTCCAGCCAGTTTTGTGAGATATGTAGCTTAATCAATGAAAAGGGTAATTAAGATATGTAGTTCTTGTTTAGAAAGACCCATAGGGGGAATGTGTAAAATAGCGAGTTCCCAAGACACATTAGTCTTTTCGTACCCCATTTTTTCAAGTCTGGCCCTTAATGAGCACCATAACTTATATGGACATTTACAGTTCCAGAATACATGCAAAATGTCAGCTCTTTGGTCTTGACAATTTAGACAGGAAAAGATATGGAATAATATTTATTAATAGAGTTTGACAGGAGTCAAGTACGCATTAACTGTCAAGAATTGGATGTACATGATTTTTTTTTAAAAGGATTAGTTTTAAAGAAAGCTGAATTAATTGAGATTTTTGGTTACATTGAATTGCAGGTTGCATCTTGGACCAGTAGTTTAAGCCAAGAATTTTATCTTGATATTTAATAGCCATGATTAATTTATACATATTTGTTAGCATAAGTATGAACATATTCCATAGCTCCTTACAGAGATTATCATCGATTTCTGGATCTTCTAATAGTGTTAATGCCATTTCTTTGATTTGCCTTAGTATAACTAGATAGCTTTTAGGAAGGTTTAATGCAATTCTGATATCACTGGTAGAAAGGTTTTTATAACAACATTTAATATTTTCATCTCTCTGATTAAGGGTAATTGTTTAGGGTTCACAGAGTTGGTTTAAGATTTGCATTGAGGTGAAGTGGTTGGAAAATGTTAAAAGGACTTGTCAGATTTAGTGATTCAATAATATTTTGCAAGGTAGTCATATTTTTTAGGATTCTATGCAAGACAGTTATCATATTTTGGGCAGTTATTTAGTTTGATTCTATCCATATTTTCTTTGAGGAAAGGTAGGGCCTTAGGGTTGATTTTAGAACCAGTTACTAGATTATACCATATTTTTACCCAAATGGGGCTCAATTTTGTTTTAGCTGGACAATATCAAGAGATTGCTATAATTATACTAGGATTTATTGCGTCTTAAAGGAGTTTAAAATCTGGGAGACCCAAACCACAAATCTTTTTGGGATAAATCAATTTTTGTAACTGATAATGGATCAATTTGGGTTCCCAAAGAAATTTAGAAAGTTTCACATTTAAGGTTTTGAAAACATTTTTTTAGGTATTATTATATTGGTTGAGTTAAACTGAAAAAGTAATCTAGGTAGTATATCCATTTTTAATAATGGCCACCTTTGACAATACAGGGAATTTTAATGTGTTCCATCTGAGGATATCCTGTTCAACTGTTGTCCAATGTTTCATTAAGTTGATCTGGTAAAACTTTTGAGTCATGACAAAAATATATTCCCAAATATTTCAAAGTTCATTTAACTTAATTCCTGATTCTGGAAAGTAATTAAGATATAGTTTGGGTTTAAAGGAAAATTGATAATTTAGTCATGTTAAGCTTGTAATTAGAAAATTTTTAAAATGTTTTAATAGAATGCTGAATTTTTGGGTATATCAATATTGGATAAAGTAAGTCATCAGCAAAGGCCATTAGTGTAAAATGTATATTATTTATTGTAGGAAGATAGTGAAAAGTTCTTTGAACTATAAGAAGGAAGAGTGGTTCTATATAGACATTAAATAAATATGGGGATAATGAGCAACCTTGTTCCATTAATAATTTTTATTGGAGGAAAAGCAGTTTTGTTAATACGTAAATTTGTGTTTGCATAAAGAATTTTAATTGCGTTAATAAAAGTTTGCGGTAGACCAAAACGTGGCATTATTTAAAAAAGAAAATTTAGGTTGAGTCTATCAAAAGCTTTGGTGGCATCAAGAGCAAGTGCAAATAATGAATTATTATTTAGACCAGATAAGAGAAATCAGGGTGTCCAGAGTTAACGTATGGTCACAGGTATGTCTTCCCTGAAGAACAAATGATTGGTTAGGTGAAATTATACTTTGTAGTAATGGTTTTGATCGGTTTGCCAATAATGAAGCAAATATTTTAATGTCTATGTTTATAAGGGAAATCGGTCCATAATTGGATGGGTCTTTAGTGTCAGTATTTTCCTTTAGAATAAAGATATTTTTAAAATTATTTAAATACAGGTCCATTATACCATTACATTACAGAAAATGGTATAGAAGCAGTAGGATTTTTGACATTTTTTTGACTGAAAGTTTTATAAAAAGTTGCTGTATATCCATCAGATCCAGGGGATTGCCTGCCTTAAGATTATTTATTATATATAGTATTTCTTTAAAGTGAAAGGAGCTGCAAGAATAGCCTGTTGACTTTGGTTATGTTTGGGAAAAACTGTCTGGTTTAGAAACTGATATTTTTCTTGAGAAGTACATAAGTTTTGCTCTCCACATGCTTGAGAATAGATTTGTTCAAAAATATGAATAATCTCAGTATTTGAGTTATAAGTCTTATTTTGATATACAATTTCAGTTAACAGAGAGGCTTTGTTAATATTAATAATTGTTGCTAGCATTTTTGATGGAACATGTGTCCATTCAGAATATCTAGCCACGATTTTCATTTTGTCAAATGATACTTGCTTTGTATAAAGGAGGTAAAATTCTTTAAGATAATTTTTTTTCCTATAGTAGAGCTATAATTTCTACTAAGTTCCACTTCAAGATAGTTTATTTTTCCCTTCAATATTATTTCCTTTAGTCTATAGATTTTTTTATAATAAGTTGCTTTACTTATAAGTATGCCCCTAATTTGGTCCTTAGCAGCAGCCCAATGTATATCAAAAGGAGTAGGAGAACTATGAGGGATGTTCGTAAGGTCATCAAGTACCTCATTAACTGCCTTAACATCATCATCTTTCTGGAGAATTAGGGGTTAAGAGTCCTGTTATAACCTTTCTCAATGTATTTCTTGTACTGGACCAATTAATGGTAAGTTTAATTCTAGAATGGTCCAAAAATGTGGTCCAATAGAGAAGTTAATGTTAGATCTCAAAAATATTTCTGAGATTAAGTAGTCGCCCAATCTCACCCAAGTTTTATAGCAATGTGAGTAGAAAGAAAATTTCTCTGATACTTTTCTTCTCTTCTGAAAGTTGAAGGGGTCAAATAAATTAAAATCTATTTTCAAGTCAGAAACTACTGTTGATGTATACGTATTACATGATTTACTTCTACTAGTCCTATCAGGCGTAAGATCACCAACTGCATTAGTCTCCCTCTAAAATATAATAGTTAGGGAGTTGGCTTAGAAGGTTATAAATTGACATAAAACTAATGTTTAGTACAAGCTGTATATAAGTTCAGTAATAGTACAGGTTTATCAAGAAATGAGTTATTTAAGATTACGTAACACCAGATCCCTTCATTTGAGCTGTACAGTAGCATATTATCCTTTAAAGATTTTTTTTTTAATCGTAACCCCAGTGCTATTTGATTTAGTGCCAGATTAAACTATAGCCCCTATCCACTTTTTACCCAGCTCTTGATTCCACTGACCTGACATCATCAGAGTCCCTTGAACAAAAATTATTTCAGCCTTTGATTTAAATGCTAAGTGAAAAAAATAAGCTTTTCTGTTTCATTTGGGTACCTTTCACATTCCATGAATCAATTATCCACATTAACACTCCCATTAAAATTGTACAAGTGGATGGTGAAAAAGTGTTTTAAGAGACCTTAAGAACCATTTTTATTGCATATGTTTAAATACAAGAAAAATGACACATTGCACTCTGCTCTTCCTGCTACCAACCTATGCCTAACCACACTACAAAAGAGCCAGGAAGAGAATAAACTAACAGTGTATAAAGAACCATCTAAGTAAATAACATTATATTCTTGCATCCATGTGTTTTTCTTTTTCCAACATATTTACCCTGAAATTCAATATAAAAAAACATTAAGTAGATCAAAAATTCCATGACTACTCCAAAAACTCAAAGAAAACAAGACACATAGCCCCGTTATGAAGTGTTCACTTGTAGTATATAGTACAAGCAGCAGGGATACTTATCAAACAAGTATTTAAATTCAAACAGGCTGACTATAAAGAAATACACAAATCATTTTAGTAGAATAGATAACATTTAACTTTCTGGCTTCTTTTTCTTTATCTGAATGATAAAATCAGTAATAGTATGTTATAAATGATACAGACATATGGAATTTGCAAGGACCAGCTTTAAAGATTTCATTCTCATAGAAAATAGCTCCAGGACATGAGAATACAGTGCAGCTACTACAATATTGTAAGATGAAGTGTATTCCATAAACTCTGATTAGTATATATATATATATATATATATATATATATATATATATATATATATATATATATGACCCAAGAGACCTTCCTGACCATTAATAATGATCATGTCAGCACAGACTAAACTCCAGTACAAAGCACCTATGCAATTATACCTGTAATTTGTCACAAAGGTACAATTATTTAGTTAGCCAATTTTGGAAATCAGCATTTACAATATATCCATTGATATTCAGTATGTGTTGATAATAGACAGACTTCCTTTAAGACCAACTTAATGCTAACATTCACATAGAAGAAATAGCTCCAGTACATGACAGTATTTTCACAGGAACCCCCTATAAATAATAGAAGAGTGTGCATTATAGAAACACTTTTTTATACAAACAGAGCCCTGGCAACCAATACGGTCAATTAAAGTATAAAACCAGCAAAGAATATCAAAATGCAAAACACATTACATAAATTATTTTATCCCAAACTGACAGTAGTTTGCTTCCACAGATGCTCAGTATGCAGACATCAAATAATGCTATTAACAGGCACACTTCATTCACGACCAACTTAGTGCTAACTTTCACATAGAAAGAATAGCTCCAATACAAGAGAGAACTTTCACAGGTACCCCCCCCCCCTTAGGAAAAATGGAAGGAAGTGCACTGTAAAAACACTTGTCATATATAGGCTGAACCCTGGTGACCACACGGTCATTAAGAGTGTAAAACCAGTGCAGATAATATTGAAATACAAAACACATTACATATATTATTTTGTCCCAAACTTACAGTTTTGGGTAACACAATTTGGTTTCCACCATTACCACTATGTCCATTACTATTTGGTTTGTGGCCTTCTTATAAAGGTTCAACAGTCAAGCTTCATTCAGGTATCTTGTTGAAAGCATTTATGAAGGCTTGTTTTGCATCTTTAAGTGACAAAAGCATTTATGAAGGCTTGTTTTGCATCTTTAAGTGACTCCACAGAGTATTTCCCTTCTCCTGGAATACCAAAGTAGAGGGCATCTCATCTGAAACTTGATCCCCCTCGCAATCAAAAAATGGTGACAGTCTCCGTCGATCCTGTTTGATTTGGTATGGTAAATCCTAGAAGAAAGTAATTTTGTTCCCGTTTCCCTATCAATTTTAAAGGCATCTTGGTAATCTAAGACTCTCATGTATACCTGTCTTATTTCACCTGTGACCGTGGTGTTCTTGAAGCACAATGTGCTCTCTCAATAATGATCTGGTCAGATTCTGTCTGGTTTTCTAGGAGGCAGCCAATAATTTGTTGTTAAACTTTGGTTAGTTTTGACTGTTCTCATTTTTCAGGAATTCCTCATACCAAAATGAGGTTTCTTCTGCTTCTTGCGTCTACTCCTAGGATTTTGTGTTGCAGCTCCTGAATGGTTTTAGTATTAGATTGTGATGCTTTTAATATTTGATTTTTATTTCATTTTCTAATGTTTTATCTTCTGTTTTTTCTAGTCTGCAATATGGCTCATTGTGTTACCAAAAGTTTGTAATTGGTCTGATACTTGTTGAATCATTAACTGTAATGGTTATAGCATCATTTTGAAGTCTTCCAAGTCCAGGAAATGTTCCGCTTTCAGTTTACTTATGCCCTTTTGGCCTTCCAGTTGTCTGGTAGTTCTTGGCCATTTGGAAATTATTTCCTTTTCTGGAGTGGATATAGCTGATAATTTAGATTTAGATATTTGTTTGCAAGTCCACAGTATCGGTTTCATTTGCCATCCTAAAAGTCCACTCGATAATGTATGGCTCCTCAACTTTGCAGACTGTTTCATCGTAGTTTCATCTGGAAAGTCATCCGTACCTCAGAGGTAAGTCTTTACATGGTTATCTATTTGCAGTTTTCCTTTTTTTTTCAGAATTTTGAAGCCTTCTGGGTACAGAGTGGTTTACCTAACCTTTGAAGTCATTTTGGACCTTAGTTGACCATATTTGCACTGCTTTAAATGACGTGGCCCTGCTGTTTTAGTCAGAGCTGCACTGACACGGTGTTCATATGATGGCTGCCATCTTACCTCCTATATAATTGGTTTTAAATGGAGACCAGACATATCTGAGGAAGTCCAGTATAATTTAAGAATGAAAGTGCTTATGTAATAAATTTCATGTCATAAGTGTATTGCATCTGCAGTTATTTATTTATTTATTTTTTTTAGAGCAATTTGTGTTTGCAGTTTGGTGCCGAGGTTATTTGATATATATTTGTACATATGCGTGCATGTGCGCACGCAAATATATACATATATATATATATATATATATATATATATATATATATATATACATATATATACACATACACATCTACAAACACATTTATGCTTGATATATGTAAACAGATAAACACATACACAGACCATCCATCTATTGCTACAGAGTCACATCAGCCTCCTACAGTAACCCTATGGACAGACAATGCCATCAACAATTTACTAGGCAAGTAGGGAATTGTAGCAGACTGCCAGGACTTATTTTCTTACCACATACACTGACACACACACACCCATCCACCAGCACACTTTTTAGCAATTCCGAATTGCTAATCTACCTATTACACATTTTTTGAGAAGCAAGAAAAAATGGAGTACATGGAGAAAAAAATGATAGTTATATACTTACCATAATGATAGACAGGTGCTGTCCTCTTCTACCCTTCTCAACCTGTAAGTAAATGGATCAGAATCTTTAGCCCTTGGGCTCTGACTTCTCTACTTGTACCTCCCTACTCCAACTGACTCTTCTTAGATCAAGTTTATTTTATTGTATTTATTTTAAATGTTAAATAAATAAAATAAAGATCAAGTTTATCTCATCAATACCCCTAGAACAACTGACAAAAGGAAAAAAAAATATCCAGGTATCAGACAAAGAGCATGCCCCCCCCCCCCACCTGGCTCCCTCTATATCATTTCTCCTCATCCGTCCCTTTTCTCTCTCCTTTCTCAAAACTCAGCTTATGACTCCATTTAATTTTCACTCCCTCTTTTTTCCTTTCTCATAACTCAGCCTATTCACCTTTCACTGTTCTACTTTCTTGCTAATTCTTCCTCTCACCTCATGAAACTGTGCATAAGTGCCTCCACTCCAAATTATACTTATGCACTACAAAATACTTGTTTTAATTTCATTCAATGCTTTGTTACAACACCTTGCTCAAATGTTACTTTTCTGTTTTCTATATTACTGTTTTTTTAGTAATTTTGAAAACTGTGTTGTACTTTACTTTGTTAATATTAGCTTTGTAATAATTGTATATGGAGCTTTTCTCCCTGGGCTTCCATTGAAAACGGGCTCATTTTTGGCCCAATGGACTTTCCCGGTTAAACTACAAAAAAAAAAAAAAAAAAAAAAAAAAAAAAAAAAAATTCAAGGAGTCCCCGTCACATGGACCTTCAGGGCCAGTTCACACAGCCAGCCAGGATACACAATCAGCAATAATCTGGGGTTGGGCAGTGACTGGCTGGGATGGCTGAAAAGGGCGGAAGATGACCAGATGGAACTCTAATTATGGTAAGTATGTAACGTTTGTATTAGATGCTGCCTTTTTCCATCCATCCCAACCTGTGGGACAGAGTTCTCAACCAGTAACATTCCCAGGGTGGTCCTAGAAGAGAACATTTTGCAAAACAGTGGAAACAAAGGAAGATCTAGACCTACACTGAATAACCAATTTGTCATGGGACACAGATGTACGAGTGTTGGACCAGGTAGCTGCCTCACAAATGTCATTAATGGATGCCAGAGGGAAAAAGGCAACTTAAGTAGCCGCCTTGCTGTGGAATGCTAGGCTTAATAGGCAAAGATATCCCTTTAAAGGAGAATGTGAAGATACAATGGAACAGCCAGCTGGATACAATAGGTTTGACAAGCCATGTCTTGGAAAAGGAAACAAAAACGCTGGCTAGATTTTCTGAAATTTTTGGTTCCCTCCAAGAAGAATCTCTGTTGGCGGTGAACATCCAAACAATGAAAAATTCTCTCCTTTGTTAATGGAATTTTGAAAAAAAAACAGATAAAGATATATGCTGATTCAGATTAAACTCTGGTGTCTACCTTAGGTAGACAGGAAGGCTATGTTCTTAAGGTCACTGTATGTTTGCGGAAAACCAAATATGGGTGAACATAGGATAGTTCTTAAAGCTCAGACTTCTTCCTCGCTGATGTAACTGCCAACAGAAACAGCTTTTTCTAATACCAAAGCTTTAAAGAAACTGTGGCTGCTGGTTCAAAAGGTGGTTGGGTTAGGACATAGAAGAGAAGGTTGAGATCCCAAGGAAGGACCAGATAATGACTGGGACATTGCAGCAAGACGTTACCTCTCAAGAAAACCTTAGAAACCTTGAGGGCCACCAATAGGGTGTTATCCATGCCAATGTGAAGGACGAAGATGGTGGCCAACTGAACCTCAGTTGGGCAACTGAGGCTGGAGTGAAAAAGGTTAGTTAGAAAATCAAGGATAGCATCCAAAGGTGCAGAAAAGGTATCCAGAACCTTAGAAGAGACCATTATAGAGAACCTTTTCCATTTGCTTACATTACCGTCATAGTGGAAGGCTTCTGGGAATACTAAAGAATATGAATAACCTACCAGGAAAGCTTGGTATCTCCGGCCATCAGTGGAATTGGAGGAACAATCCAGTTAGTTTGAGAGAGTGAAGATTCTGGTGAGGTAGGCCTGAAGGATGAGAAATTAGACCTGGGACAGAATCCAGTACTCAGGGCAGATGAAGCAGAAGAGGCCAATGAAAGAGGAACCAAATCGGTCTCTGCCAGAAAGGAGCACGGTCTCTCTGCAACAGGCTGCCTTCTGAAGAAACTTGATAATCAATGGGTTTTGAGATAGGAGTATAGGAGTCTTGGGACAAAAACAAGAAGAAGATATTTCCTTGGTGACTAACCCTCCAGTGGGATTAGGATGAAGAAATTACTGCATTTAGTGATGGATGGGGAAGTAAGCAGATCGTAACAGTGTGTGTGTGTGTGTGGGGGGGGGGGGGGGCTGCCCCAGTGGCTGAAAATCCATGCTATCTCCAGATTTAGAGACCACATGTGAGGCAGGAGATGTGCCAGTCCAGACTGTCTTTCAAAATGTTGGACTTCCCCGGAATGGGTGTTGCAGTCAGAAACCGTTGTGAGAAAATTGCCAAGCTCTTATGACCTTTCAACAGAGCAGATAGGATCAGGTTCCTCCTTGTTTGTTTAAATAATCAAAAAATAATCCCGTGGAAAATAACAGTTGTTTCAAACAAATTATAAAACAAAATAAAAACAAAGTACATGACAGTATGACAAAATAATTGAATACAAGCTTTCACATACAAAATACACTCTTTCAAGTATTTTATAAAACCAAACACAGAATCATTCCAATATATATGCATAATTACCCCCATTGTGTACAGCTTTTTTGCTGATACCAACAAAAAGATTGAGAGACAGAATGGCTCAACATTTTTATATTAAAAGATCACTTTCAAGGAATGCCCTAACAAAACATGTCATTGAGATGGGACCATTACACAGTTTTAAGTTTAGTGCACTGCAGACAGTTGCTAATGCTATTAGGAGGGGTGAAATTGTTAATAAAATGGAATGTTGTGAATATGGATGGATATCTAGATTACATGCCTTAAGTGAACCAGGTCTTATGAAATTTGCCCTTTAAAACCTATTTTAAAAACTAGAGGTTTGCCTCATTAATCATGTGACTTTATGTGTATATACTGGAATGATTCTGTGTTTTATTTTATAAAGTACTCGAGAAAGCATATTTTGTATGTGAAAACTTGTATTGAATTATTTTGTTATACTGTCATGCATTTCCTGTTTTTATTTTGTTTTTGTTCAAATATCAAACCACGACTTGTTAGTTTGAAAGGTGATCATACTCCCGGGGAGAATGTCCTGAAGAAACTGCAAAGCTAGGAGGACTTCTCTCACCTCTATGATGTCGATATAATTAGCTTTGTACTGAGATAAAATACCCTGGGGGTCTTTCCTTCAAAGTGCATCCCCCCAACCTTGAAGGGAAGCATCTGTGGTTACCAAGGCCTGAGGGTGAGGAAGACAAAAAGGTCCATCTGTCTTGACTACAGGAAATCCCAGCCACCACTGAATGTGGCAGCAACAAATGCTGATTAGAGAAATGGGAAAATCTATTGGATGAGGGAAACAGGACCTCTGAACTCCCAGAGTCCAGTGAAGGACCAGCATGTGGAATCTTGCTAAAGGAACTAGACAGACATAAGTAGCCATATGTCCTAGGCAGCGCATAACTGACGACACAGGAGGTCCTTGAGACAGTAGAATTTAAGAAGCATGCACTGAAGGAGGATTCATCCTCAGAGTGGTAGTTTTGCAGTTTGACTGACCATATCTAAATGGCAGTAAATAAAGTCCACTAACTAAACCAGCTCCAGATCTGACTTGTAGTTGACCGAGATGCCCAATGACAGATGCAAGAAATCTCTGGCTTTGATAAGGGACACCCTTATGGAAACAGTCAGGAGACAGTCGCTAGGTATGGAAAAACCTGGAACCTTTTTATCACTGCCACATATAACACTCTAGGAGCTGTGGTGAGACTGAAGGGCATTGCTCAAAACTGGTAATGACTGGCTCCCAGCTGAAATCACAAGAACCTCCTGAAACACCTTGCTGTCTTTATGTGATTGGAAGCATTCTTGAGATCTAGTCAGCACATCTAGTCATCCTTCCTCAGAGGAGATAAAATTAAATGCACCACAACCATCTGGAATTTGGTCTGTTTGAAAAACTACTTCAACTTGCCGAGATTCAAAATGGGTCAAAGGTCCTTGTTTGTCTGGGTACTAAAAATAATTTTAAAAAGACTCTGGATCCTTGTTGGTCTGGTGGGACCTCTTGGATGACTTGGTTGAGAAGCAGTTTCTGGATTCCTACTTCTGCTTCACTTAGTTGATGAGGTGGGCATGTTGGGAAAGGACTTTATTGGAGTGAATATTGTATAACATCTGGACGAGACTCTCAAAACCCACATACCTGATGTGGTGCCTGTGAAGCTTATCTGGGAGGGCCAAGCCTCCAAAAAAGGAGGGAAAAGACAATTTAACAACAAATTTAAAATTTCAAGTTTGGCCTACTGGCTATCTCAGTTACATGTGAACTCATTTTTGAGAGCTGACTGAGAGGTCCACTTTTATAAAAGAATAAGCAAAGCCTGAGATGTTACGAACTGAAAAAAACAGAGCAGCTGCATCAATGGACTTCACTTTGCACCAAGAAGGGGGAGGGGACTGCATGCTTAGAGAAGCCAGATTTTCTGGTATTAGCTTTTTGCCTCTGTGAGAAAAGATTGTTTTCTAACGGTCGGTGGCTCTGAAAAGAGGCTATTAGACTAGTGGGACTAACCTGGTCAACAAAGGAGAGATGGGTGGATATATAAATAACCATCTCTTGTATTACTTAATCAACTGAAGTATTCTGTGAGGTTCAGAATTTTGAGATTTAGGAAAAACATGACTTATGTATTCAACTAGATGTGGGGCACTGATGTCAAAGCCTGTGTCACTGGTATATTTTATAAGGATGACTCATAAGCCGCCTCGGCTAATAAGAATATCTGAATGAGCTCTGCCTTCTCTTCATCTTTAACAGCTCCTTTGCTAGGTATTAAAGGGACTAGAAGAAATGCACAAAAAAGGCCCAGAGTCTGTTATGAATGCGGAGATATGTAGCAGCCTGTAAAAGAACAATGGCAGCTAGTTGTTCAGGTGGAATACAACAAATCCATTTCTGCATGTCCCACAAATCTCTCTCTCTCCAGTTTCTACTCATGACAGATTAGCATTTCTCTGCTTAGAAAAATTCCTATGTAGTTTTGCTGTTGAGAACATAAAACAGCTTGAAGAGTTCATTTTATTTTTTCCACCACTGGACCTTGACCGATATGGTCCCCACCATCACCCATTTCATCTATTTCTTCCAGGTTAATGGGAGGCATGATACTCCTGGGACAGTCAAGAGCTCTAGGTCCACTCATTCTTGCCTGGGAATCCTGAGCAACCCTCCAGTCCCCAGCAACAGCTGGATGGAGTAGGGAGTGAGTGACCTCGTTACTCTTATGAGGCCAGCCTGCCCTCTTCCGATCTTGGTGGCTCCAACAAGTCTGTACTCTCTGTCTCCTGAAGGAAGCATATCTCTGTATGGCTATTTCACTTGGCTGTATAACTTGACTGCACTAATGGCAGTGTGGGCTTTACTGGCTCAGAACTCCAGCATGTGAACACACAGTGCTCCTGCTAGGTGTCACCCTGTGGTGAGCCACAGCTGCCTACCACCTCCCAGGGAGGGCATGTCAGCAGCAGCTACTCACTCCCATCCTCCCCAGCCAACTCCTTCAAGCAGCACAGATGCTACATGAATTCTGGTCACGTTTAGCATAGGTAGGGCTTTCACCCTATATGCCATAAAATTAAGCTCTTTTTGACTGCTTGCTCCCCATAAATCACAGTTTGTTCAGGCAGTAGTACTGACTGAAAAGCTACCAAAGCCAGTTGGCTTGCCATCACTTCCTTTACGTCCATATTCTTTCTCCAGACCACAGTACCTGTACTTTTAAACCTTGAGTGTGGGTTCCACAAGCATAATCTGATCTGCCTGTGGTCAGCTTTTAATATATGATGTGCCTGTGGTCAGCTTTTAATTTAGATGTAAAACAGTCACTGGCCAATTGCTTCTTCAGTTCCTTGACAGGTTCATTCCCTCAGCAGCCCCTAGACTGCCTGCTACAGAAACAGATGCCCCATCCCAGCAAGCAGGGGCAGGTGACACTAACCCCCCCCCCCCCAAGTTTAAATGTTTCTTCTGCAAGAACAGGACAGTGGCAGCCCTCTTTCAAATTCATGGTGGATCTTTTACAATATTACTCTATCCAAAATGAAATAATCCTGAGTTTGATGAACCAGAAAACAATAATACTTACAGACCTGACAAAAAGATGTACCTCTCATGTAGCGAAAGATCACGCCACTATAACGCTCATAAGTGTTAAAGTCAAGGATATGCTCATTTTGATTATTAAAACTAGAACAAGTACATCATTTTTCAGAACAGCAAGAACCTAAGTGAAAGAGTCTTGCACAACCAACAGGAGTATTTGTAGAACTGATTTCATACCTCATTAGTCACATCTTCCCCAATGGGATTAATTACTCACTCCACCCCTACCTTACAAGAAACCACCACTTAAGCTCCAGGATACAAACACTGGATAAACATTTAAAAGATTACCAAAAATTGTCTCCAGGGGTCAGAAGAATAAGCTTAACATGGAAAATAACAAAAATATAAATATTAATTCAGTCAAAAATTATTTCCAATGTAATTTAACTATATTACAGCATGTTCTTTTACTGAATGAGCAGAGTTTACTTTATCCTTACCAGACAAACAGTATAACTCCTAAACTCCAGAGGTCCACAGCATTGCTGTATCCAGCAGTTCCTGCAGTCTCTATAATTTCAGGTGCCAGGTAAGTGGGAGTGCCACAAAGGGTCTTCATCAGTGTGGTTTCGCCAAGAATCTTGGACTGACCAAAGTCCGTTATCTGGGGAAAGGACAGATACTCCATGACTTAAGTTTGTACACACTTGCTTAAAATAAAAGCTCTGTAGCATGGTGCATAACTATTATCAAATTACCAGTTAATATAGAACGCATTCATATTCATCTTCATCTCATACAGTTCTTCTTAAAGCTAGAATCCTCATGTTTGTAATAGCATATCCCTTTTGGTGCACAACA
>NC_056733.1:468673021-468724760 GCF_019279795.1 Protopterus annectens
TGGAAAGCTTATCCCAACTTAGGCAATTGTATTTTCTTTTGTTTGCTTTTGTTTTATGTTTGTTGCTACATGCTTTTTTCCTTCACTGGTAATTATTTGTGATATGTTCTGCAACAGTGTTGCTTATTAGTGCATGTACTCATGCAGACATATATTTATAAGAGAGTTTCCCCACATTTCACAGGAAGCATTGCTTTGGACATTTTCGTCCTGGAATCAAATCCACTGAGTTTCAAATATCATAAGATTCTAGAAGAATAAAATCTTACAATAAAAAAAAATGTCAGACAACTGTGAAACTGAATCTTGTTACTGTACTAAAAGTATTTTCCCATTAGGTGACACCCTTCATGAATCACTCGCAGTAACTGTCTGTATAATATGGATTCCATTCCACTGAATTTATTTTCTTTCTCTTTCCTGCATGGTGGTAAAATGTTTTGATCTTTCACTCTTTTGCTGAATATTTGACTGCAGTAGAGTTACACTGGTTACCATTTGAAAGTTGAGGTAAATGCAGTCTCTCTATTTCCCTATCTGTGTGCATAAGCATGTATGAAATGTGTAATCTAAGTTTATATTCATGTAATTGTAAAACCACAGCCTTGTTATGTCTTACTGACCAGCTTGTAATTCAAGGCATTCTTGAATGTCAGTCAAATTTGTATATGCTGGATATTTAATTGTTGTTGTTTGTATTTCAGCTTTTTCCCGGTAAGGGGTCACCACAGCAGAACTCCGGCCCGCTAATGATTGGCAGTAGATTTTTACAAAATCCCGAGGTACCAGCTTAATGCCCAACCTTCAACAACGGCATGCACATTTACGCACGCATGTCTTTCGAACGCTACCCAACCGCGGGGAGGACATGCAGACGCCACACAGAAGGCACTCCCAAGCCAAGAATCAAATGGGAGAACCTCTTGCTGTGAGGTAACAACGCTACCGCTGTACCACCGCGGAATCATGCTGGATATTTAATAATGTGTGTATTTTATTAGACCTTTGTATGCAGTGACCTACTTGTTGTAGGCTGGATATGTAATAATGCGTGCATTTTATTAAACCTTTGTATGCAGCGCACCTACTTGTTGTAGGCTGGATATGTAATAATGCGTGTATTCTATTAGGCCTTTGCATGCAGCGCACCTACTTGTTTTAAGGGTATACTTCAACTGTAATATTGGAATTCACATAACTTTTCTCAAACTTGCCTTTTTTTGCAACTTAAATGGCTGTGTTGATGAGACCACTTACCCCCTTATCAAGATGGGAATAGATAATAATTTAAAGAAATAAATGCATATGCCATGTCATTATGTGTTTATCATATGCATTGCTTTGTTTGATTAAAATGGATTTGCTCTATATCTTTATGTTGTTATATATATATATATATATATATATATATATATATATATATATGTGTGTGTGTGTGTGTTTTCATTTATTTTCTTATTTGACATTTGTTATCCAGGTTAGTAAACTGAGCCAAAGGCCCATTTCAGTGGAGACCCATAAAAAAGGCTAAAAGAAAATGCACACACACACACACACACACACACACACACACACACACACACACACACACACACACACACACACACACACACACACACACCTGTCTCTGAATTTGTTTGTGTCTCTGTTTATATACACAGATGTACACACACCTGTACATGTGGTGTGTTCATGGATATATATACATGCAGACACTCATTCACTGTCATGCAGGAGGTATTTTGACTAAGGTGACAGTATAGCTGCTCCTTACAACATTCATGTCACTGACCCTTTATTGCTAGTTTTACAAGTAACTGTTTTTTTTTTCCATTCGTCATATGCTACTTGACAACAATATCAAAAATGTGGCTCAGACTACAGAAACTACAGATCTACAAGCTTAACCAGCCTTATCTGTAAGGCCATGGAACAAATCATCATGCACCCTATAAATAAGGACAGAGATGACCTCCATATCCTTAATTTGACACATTTGCTTTTGTCAAAGAGATCATACCTGTTAAACCTGGTAGACTTCTTCAAAAGCATCACCAAGTTGGGGCATAAATGAAGGCCAATCTGTGCATACAACCTACCTTGACTTAGCAAAGGCCTTCAATACACTCCCACATTCGGTCATCACTGATAAACTCTCCCAGTTGAATATAAACTTTTATGTTGTCAGGTGGGTTGCTAACCATCTCACTTTCAGATAACACTCAGTCAAAATTGGGGACTTTACCTCGACCAGCAGAGCTGTCAGCAGTGGGGGTCAGTGCTGTGCCCCCTATTGTTTAGAATATACTTCTCAGAACTTCAGGCCAAAACTGAGGGCCTGTGTCTAACTTTGCTGATGACTGCAAATTAGGTGTAATCATTTTATGCCCAGAAGATGTCAATATACTTTTAGAAGGACTTACACAAATGAATGATTGGTGTCAAAGCCATGGACTCAAACTCAATGCTAAAAAATGCATTATCATCCCATTCGGTAAAAACAATATCCATGCAGACTACCATATAGATAATAACACCCTAAGTAACAACTCAGCACTGATAGAACTGGGAATGCAAGCTGACTGTAGCCTAATCTTTGACCACCATGTGTCTACTGTGGTAAGGAAAGCATTCTACATTGCTCACCTCATTAGCAAAGGCATTGCCTCAAGAGCAAAACAGGTCATAACTCCCTGTACTCGACCCTCATCAGGCCAATAACTGAGTACAATGCTCCCTTTGTATGTACCTCACCTGGCACCTGCAGCAACTTGAGAGACCCCAGAGATTTCTAACCAAGAAAATTACAGGGTCTCCATCACATGTCATGCATTGACAGACTCAAGTCATTGTCACTGTACTCACTAGCATACAGACTACTTAGAGAAGACTTGTGCCTGGCCTATAGAGGAGTCTCAGATCCAAACCTAATCGAAATGCTGCATATCCGCAAGACTAATGGGATAAGGGTCACTTGCTCCAGGCACCTTTACCTGGCCTGCGACATAAATAGAACCTGCTGGAGAGACATATATGTCTCTGAGATTGCCTCATGAATAGGAAACCAGTTCACATCAAACAGAGCCCCTCTGAGTCTGTTTATGTGTATTCTGGATGACTGGATGGGAAACCATAAATTCCTTGCCACAATTTCACCTATGATCCTCCTAGATATGTGCAGCCATTGTTAACTAAAATTTTGAGTTTAGGCTAGATCCTTTATATTGGGTTTCTCTAGTATTATATCGGGTACACATGGGTAGGCTTGTAAAGACCTTTGGGTCAGTATCCGAGTAACCACCTATGAACCTATCAAGTAACAAGAGTATTCTTTACTTTAGTCACCTACGTTTTTAGAGATCGGAATCTTACTTGAGTGTTGGCACACTGTCATACTGCACTGGATTTTTTTTTCAGGATAACGGTTGCCATATCACTAAGAAGTGGGTTGGGAGAGGTACTTAGGAGAAAGCAAGCTCAGCAGCAGGTGGCCAAGAGTAATTACATGTAAACATGAATTGCCACTACATAGTTGGAGTTATTCCTTAATATACAAACAGAAGGCAAACCAGGCACTCCCAACTCAAAATCGGAAAACAGATGTATAGTTCAGGCAGGGAGCAATCAACAAAAAGGGTGAGGTGAAGAATACTTGAACATTCTACACTATGTTGCTTTCACAGTGGGGTCAATTCAAAAGAGTGGCACTGTAAACAGCAGCAGTACCAGTGTGGATACAAATTCATTCACAGGATCAGTGGATGTACTAGAAACAGCACCAGTACCAGTGTGGGTACAAATTAATTCACAGTATCTGTGGACATACTGAAAACAGCACCATTACCAGTGTGGGTACAAATTAATTCACAGTATCTGTGGACATACTGAAAACAGCACCATTACCAGTGTGAATACAAATTCATTCACAGTACAGTGGCTGTACAAGAATAACAGATAATTAACACCCACAGTAATGGTAATTAGATGGCTTACAGAAGGGTACTACAGCAGTTAGAGACACCAGGAAGTTGACAGGTTGTCCGGTTGTCTGGCTCATTGCAGTAAAACAATGGAGGGCACACACTCTGCTACTGTTAGAGGCTGAATAAAACAAGTTGAAGGCAGCATTATACCTGGCAAGCTATCAGCTGGCTGTACAAAGCCATGGGGAGGCAGTGTGAGCCTTTTGGGACAAACTCCAAAATACATGTCATCAGTAATACAACAGATTGCTTCTCATAGCCTGTTGTTTATCAGCCCTATGTAGAGAATTTAGGTGGTCAAAATAAGAATATTCTAAGGATAAATAGGCGCAGCTTATGACTGTTCAGGGTGTGAAGCACCAGTGGCTGGCTCCAGCCTCAGGGGGCCACAGAATAGAATGTAGTGCAATGGGTACAATGTTACCAAACGCTGTGACTACAACAAAGAAGTCCACTCACACATTTTCATCATAGAATGGCACTTAAGAAGGAATAGTTTTCTGCCATTTATTTATTTATTTTACATTTGTTAACCGGGCTAGTCCAACTGGATACATGTCCATTTTCAGTGGAGGCCCGAGGAGAAAAGCTCCACTATCTAATACTTAACAAGCTAAGAATATACAAGTTATACAGTAAAACCATTTTCATAAACTTCATTACAGGCTATCTAAGTGTCTGAGTACAGTGTGAGTCAATAGCATGAGTCAATAATAGATACTTTACTAGGTTATAAAAGTTATTAATATAGTCATAAGTAACAAAATCTATAGTTTTATATAACTAATGAGCTATAGCCAGAAACCTTTTTAAAGGAAGAGAGGAAAGGAAAATCAGGTGAGAGGAAGGGAGGGAAGGAAAGGAAGAGAGCACGGTTACCCAGGGTTATTGCAAGAGCAAAGCCAGTGGTTGGTTAGGAAGAGTTTTAGATTGGTTTTAAATAGTGGAATAGAAGTCAGGGATGTAAGATCTGGTGGTAGTAGATTCCATATTTTGCCAATTGAGTTAGAAAATATGGAGTCACCTGCTACATTATTTGCTCTAGAGGTTTTTACAAGAGTTTTGTTACAGGAACGTAGCTTCCTCATGTTGTGATAGGGCTTTATGCGGGTAGAGAGCATTGGTGTGTTTTCAGGGTGGTAGAGGACTTTGTGGGCAATAGTGAGTTGATAGTATTGGATGAGATGGGGTAGTTCCAGCCACCCTAGTTTTATGAGATTCAAGCAATGGTGAGTTCTGTATGGAGAGGCAGTGGCAAATCTGGCGATATTGTTGTAGGATGCGGTTAGTTTATTAAGGTTGGACTTAGATTAGTGTATATAGAAGAAGCATATAAAAGGGTTGATATTAAGTGGGTTCTAGCTATAGTAGATCTAGCCTCAGGGGTTAGGAAAGGTTTGATTCTATAGAGTGAACCAAGTTTCCTGTTAGTTGTTTTTATAGTGGAGTTGATATGACAGTCAAATTTTAGTTGGTTGTCAATAGTAATACCCAAGAGTTTCGTGGTTTGGTCAGGAGTGATAAGAGTGCCATTGTTTGATGTAAGTGTGAAATCAATGGAGGGTGATAGGTGAGTGGGTAGAAAGAGCAGAAGTTTGGTTTTTTTGGGGTTAAGTAGGAGACAGTGGTTAGAGAACCATTGCTCAATGGTGGTGAAGGTGTGCTGTGTTAGTGAGTGAAGTTCAGTCTGGGTTGAGGCAGAGCAAATGATTGTTGTGTCATCAGCATATTGAATACAAGTAGATAGAGGAGTGGCTAGATGTAGATCGTTAATAAAATGGAAAACAGAAGAGGACCTAAGATGGAGCCCTGAGGAACTCCTATAGAGGTGGGGAGAAGATTAGAGATGGTTGTCCCAGAGAACTGCCTGTTTGCTTTTCAAGATAGGATGTGAACCAGCTTATGGCTTGATTCTCAAGGGAGACGGAATGTAAGCGTTGTAGGAGAAGTTGATGATTAACCATATCGAAGGCTTTAGACAGGTCTACAAAGAATGCAGAAGAAGTAGTGTTATTGTTGCGATTTATGTTGATAGAGTCAATGAAGGATAGTAGGGCGGTGGTAGTACTGTGGTATGGGCGAAACCCATGTTGGCAGTTAGCTAGGAGATTGTTGTTTAACAGGTGATTAAGTAACTGTTTGTGAATACATTTCTCCATAATTTTGCAAGAGGAGATAGCAATGCTATGGGGTAGTTAGAATACTCTAAAGAGTCACCGCCTTTGAAAAGAGGGATGATGTAGGAGATTTTCCAGACAGAAGGGATAGTACATTCTTTTACAGTTCTATTAATTAGTAGAGAGATGGGGTACGCTATTGCTTTGGCACCTAGTTGGAGGTATTCTGCAGGTAATTTATCTGCTGAAGGGGTTGTTGGCTTAAGTTTTTGAAGTAAGGACAAAATGTAGGAGGTAGATATGGGTTGGAGGTGAAATGGAGGAGGGGTGGAGCTAGGCTTAGTAAGTTTGGAGATGTCAGGGATTTGTTGTTCAGCTAGCTTTAGAATGGCTGAAGTAAAGAAGGTGTTAAAGGCATTAGCTATTTCTGAGGGGGAGTTGGTATTAGAGCCTTGTGGAGTAGGTGTGGCTGGTTTACCTGGGGATAGAAGAGTATTAATAGCAGACCAAAATTTATTTGGTTGGTGGAGGGAAGATTGTTGTAATTGAGTGTAGAAATTTTTTTTATCATTTAGGATAGCTTGTTTAGTCATATTTCTTTTTTGTTTAAATGATAGATGGTCAGTTATACTTTTAGTGGTTCGCCATGTGTTCCAGGCTTTGTTTCTTTTAAGAATTAGTTGCCTAGTTTTGTTAGAGAGCCATGGTGCTGTTTTAGATTTTATACGTATGGAACGCAGTGGGGCATGGTGTTCAAGGATGGTGAGAAAGGTATTATTGAAGTGGTTAACTGCTTCATCTATTGGGAGTGTTTTAAGAGGTGACCAGTTGACTTGCATAAGTTCATTTTGAAACAGATTGGGGTCAAAATGCTTTTTACAACGGGTTGATCGAACTTGGGTTGGGATGGAAAGATTAGTTTTATGCCTGATGATATAAGTTAGGGAGTGATCACTAAGGTCATCTGGGAGGGTGCCTGTTGTATATTTTTGCTGGGGACTGTTTGTTAAGATCCAATCAAGTACTACTTCTTTGTTACTATGCTTGTTTGCTCTTGTAGGGGTGTTTATGTGTTGAGTAAAGCCATGCAGGTTAATAAGAGTAGATGGATTAGTATGTTCACATGATTTCCAGTCAATATTCAAGTCTCCTAAAAGTATTGTTTCTTGGAGGAGATTTAGAGATAGCCAGTTTAGCAGGTCTTCTAATATAGTGGGATTTTTTCCCGGAGGTATATAGGTACAGATAATATTTATATTTTTGTGAGGATTAATTTGGAGTTTTGTGATAATTAATTCAGCATTTGTGCCAGCTAATAGGGTATGATTTATTATGGTTAGGTGCAGGCCTGTTTTGTAGAGTATAGCTACTCCACCTCCTTTTTTGTTTAAGCGGTCCTGTCTGAGGATGTTGTAGCCAGGGGGAAGAATTTTGTTGTCTTTTATTGTAGGTTTTAGCCATGTTTCAGTTAGACAGAGGATGTCGAACTGTTGGACTTCAAGTAAAGCATGTATTTGTGGTATTTTATTGCAGATGTTACGTATATTAAGTTGGGCAATTGAGAGTGATTTGGGAGGTTTTGTAGTTGGGGTTGGCTTTGGATTAGCTAGATGGCAGTTGTTTAGTACTGGAGATAGGTCAGGGCCTGGGTTGGGGTGTATATCTCCATGTATTAGTGAGCTAATTAGTAAAGGTTATAGAATTGTGATGGTTTGTACTGGTAAATGTCACGTTTTTTGGGGTTATGAATACAATATTTGGTGTGAGTAAGACGGTGATATTTAGGTAGAAGATAAGAGGTTTTATAGATGATATTAAGATTGTTAATGAGTGTAGGTGGGGGAGTAGTTAGGGTGTCTTTATGGGATAGTAAGAGTTGTGGGTAGGCTTTGTTCATAGGAGGTTGAGAGATAGGTAGTGGTAAGGGTAGTTAAGAGTGTTAGTAGTAGGATGGGGTGATGTAGGATAGGCATAGTTTGGTTGGATATGTGAGAGTGACTTGACAGGATGTGGTCTAAGGAGTAGGAGGGAGGGGACTAGTTATGGAGGGGGTGGGGACAGGAAGCTGTTGTGATTGGTAGGATGAGGGGGGGGAGTGGTTATGTAGAGATAAATGTAGAGGTGCTAGGGGCGGGTGGGATTTGGGGGTAGGGAGGGGAGCGGAGTGAGCCCGCAGGGCGAACGGAGCGGGAAGACACAAAAAGAGTAGTAGTGCACAGAAAACAATCAGTAAAGGTGGAGAACCAGAAGGTAAGCTTGTTACAGGTATGGAAGAGGCAATACAGTGGAAGTAAGGCGAGTGGTGAGTGGTCAGACTGTGTATCAGCAGAGTAAAAGTAAGGAGAGATGTCAGTAAGAGGCCAGGGAGGGAAATAGAAGAGCAGATTGTGAGCTCGGAGGTCCAGGTATCAGAGGAAGGGTACAGGAGAGTTAAAGAGCAGCTAAAAAGGGAGTCAAGCAAAGTTAGAGGGTGCCACCTAGTGTCCAATAGATCAAATCAGAGTTATCCAGGTAGGAAGGGGTGAAAGGAGGACAGTAGTAGTGAACAGAAACAGTATTAAGGCTGGTGGATTTAGAACTAACAAGGGTGGCTATGGGAGCTTGTAAATAAGGGTTTAGAAGGGCCTCCAAATAAGATTAGGGTATTGGCTGCTGCTAGTCCTGGGCAGGTAGCTAGACCAGAATTCTAGGGCCAGAAGGTTTGGATTATTCATATACAGGTAACATACTTTTATAGTCTTTGTATAGTTGTTACTCCCGATGTATAGAGTATTGGGGCTTGGTGGACACAATTTCAGGCTTTCCAGCAGGGAAGAGACACTTGTGAAGGAGGATGCAGGTTCCAGAAAGGCAAATATTTGAAATCTTTGGGAGAGAGAGGAAGATAGTGAGGTAAAACAGAGACAATTATAGGAGAGCAATTATTAAAACATAGCAAGCTACTGTCTAACAAGTGAACAATTACTCACATTTGGATTTATACTTATAGTCTAGCTAGCATATCTGTTACTAAATAGTCAATGTATGTTAAAAGCTCGTAAATCTGTCATTAAATAGGGAAAGTATATTAAAATCATACAAAGTATTAGGTTAAATTGCAGTCTAAATAACAAAATATTAGGTTAAATGCAGTAAAAATAAAGTCTAAGGTAAGAAATGCAATGCAGATATAATTCTAGTCATAGAAATGAGGACTCGAAATAAAAAAAAAATTAGTTTGGTGGGTGAATATATGGAGAGAGGTTGATTAAGTAGATACTTTACAAGGCCAGAGGTATTAACATGGCATGGAAGCGCTCGCTTATAATGGTTTCTATAATACAATTAGAAGTAGCGACGCTGTTTTTTATTGGCGGGAGAGGCGGGAACTATAGGCTCCAACTGTAGTTACAATTAGTAGATCTAATGGGGTCTGCGAGTGCTTATCCCCAGGATGTTTAGCGCAGTTAAGCTATCAGATCCTGTAAATAGATAAATTGTTGTGCGCTGATGTACTGATACCCCTGTACTAAACTGGGAAATGCAGTTAGTAAAATAAGTAGGGTCAGCGAGTGCTTGTCCCCAGAATGCGTGGCACACCTGAGACTAACAGATACAGTACAAAGGTGAATTAGTGTGCGCTAGGACAGCGTTAGGCTTTAGATTACCCTTGTAAAATGTCAGGAAATGTACTCAGCGTGTGGTGGTCTAGGAGGGATAAATGAAAGTTCTGGTACGTAGAGGAGTTAGACTAGGAGGGAATATTGAGGGTAGTGGTATATAAGGCGCACAATATTAGATGCGACTACCACAGAGTGATGCTGCCTAGAAAAGCTGCTATATATGTATTGCGATCCCTTTTTTAACAAGGAGTCTTCTATGGTAAAGGCATATACTTTGTTAAGAAAAGGCGCCAAAAGCGGGGAGGTAGTCAAAAGGAAGTGGTACAGCACTCTAAGGTCAGGAATAAAACGCTGGGGAGATAAAATGTATAGTGCGCAACGTATATAATACAATGTTAGCGATGGTAGCTAACTAGTCAGTTAAATATGCTATAAGCATTACAGAGAACTCTGCAGCAGAAAGATATATAAGGAAGACGCCTGAGCGTCACTGGCAATTTAAGTGCGCAACAAGCATTCCTTCAGCTCAAACTTTAACTAACTGGTTGAAAAACATTCAGAGTAACAATAACAAAAATACAGTGTTGTTCCTTCAGCTCAAACTTTAACTAACTGGCTAAAAAACATTCAGAGTAACAACAAAAATACAGTGCACAGGTGTCGACTCCCAGGCAAACCGCATTTAACTACAATCTAGTATATAACACAGCATGAGAGATCATAAATGTCTAGGGCAGTCCAAGCGTTAGTACATCGCAATCAAGCCACGTGTTTAAGCAGTATATCAGAACGGTTTAAGCAATAAACATATCTAAAAGTAGTTGTAGAGAAGGGTACCCTGTTTACCCAGCTTCAGGTGAGGCCTGTATTCAAGAAAACAGTGGAGTGATGAAGCTTATACCCCAAACATATAACCCTCGCTCAGTTAGATTCCACACTCATTTAGCTTAGCTGCAGCTTCTCATGTGCAGTGCGCAAGGACATCATGGGACAACATCAAGAAATTAGGAAGATGGTAGTACAATGCTTTTGAAAGATAGCTGAAAAATAACCACTTTTACCACACCTAACATTATTGTTTTTTATTTTCAGAAACTGGGTATTACCTGTAAGATATATATCATACCTTTCAACAATACTTTGTTGACTGGAGATTCCTGCATGTTTGATCACCTGGAACCTTGTTCTTGCTCTTCCATGTGAATGGAAACACCTGTCTTATATATCAGCTCCTGGAACATGCTGACATTACCTGCGACGTACTGTGGTATCAAAGGCATAATGTAAAATTTGATTTAAAGCCCGAATTATGATATTTACACTTAGGCCACAAAGTTTGCTAAGATGTACACTCCTCCACAACCCTTAATGTTGCCTACTATTCATGGTGATACTTATATCAAGGGTTCAAATGGTATTTTTGAAATGTGCAGTTCTTGCTCTGTATGCCATTCTTCAGCAGACAGACTGCTGTCCATCCATATGGTACATGGCCAATTCGACCTTGCTTGACCTCTACAGCTATACAACATGCACACTACCATGAACACCAACAACAAAGACTGCAATCTTTTATAGACAGAAATGGAAAATGGCTGTCACAACAGATTTCTATCACAAGAAATCCTATACTTACTGAATAAAACTTCCTGTGCATGTCAAGCAATACTAGACATGCCCCCGGATTCATGAAGCTCGGCGCAAGGCCGGCATAAGGCTTGCACTGGCAGTGCAGTGTATAACCGGCGTAGCAGCGCCACATGCATAGTAATGAGTGTGCGCCGCAACCACAACCACGTGCAGAGGGCACGTGCGCGAGCCCAAGTAGGATGCCCCCGTAGGCGTGGCCAAGCCGGCAGGCGGGGAGCAACCTAAAGTGCTGACTGTCACAGGCCGCCTGCAATAGTAACCGCACCAACCAGTGTCCGTGGATAATGAAACGTACGCAGAGTATGCAACATAGTACCCGTCCACACAAAATGGAGAACCAAACATTAATCCACAAAGTCCAAATTGTACCCGTCCATGGAGCAAAGGATACGCGGAATACCGTGTCCGTCATGCAATGCACTGTCAGCAGGCATACCCACTGGAGATGTACTGCATCATGTCAGCGCACCACACCTACACACGAGTAGCCCCATGGGCATGGTCACCAGCAGTCCCACAGTGGTAGTGAGAGTACACAGCTGGGCAGTCATGTCCATAACAACCAGAAAGAAACCAGATATCCTAAACACAGACAAACACGTGCATAGCAACATGTGCTAGACCCAGCAACGTACCCATCGCATACACATAGGATGGCGTATGCCGAAGCGGAATATCCAGAAGCAGAACCCATGCATGCAAATGTAATACACAACAGCCCCGTCATAGCACGTAACCCGCACCCATGTACGACCGTCCACCCAATCCAGCTAGCAGCCTTGCACAGCTGCACACCTACACACAGCGGGTATACCCCAAATGTAGTAGGAAGTATTGTCCTAGGCAGTGACATGCGTGCAAATATGTACCCCACATGTCAACATCCCACCCCAGGTACTGATATCCAAATGGCCGCATGTGAATGTGTCGGCAGAATGCGTACATCCCGCATGTGGTACGGACCTGTCGAAACCCCATAGGTGTTCACACGCCATGGTGTCCATAACTGTACACATCTGGACAAAGCAGTATGTGCAGCCACTGTACCGATGATTAGCTATGCAGACATGTCAAACACAATACACAGGGCAGAACAGCCGTCTACCAAGCAGGTCACCCCAGCAGGGTGCCACATGCACAGAAGGTCAAGGTGGGACATCACACATAGATATTTGTGGTGCCGTATGGCAAAACACCCATGGCCAATGCAAAGGATTGAATAACACGTATATGCCGGGATAAATGGGTATGTCATAGCATGGGAATAGCCTAAGCTATCCAACATAATAGTCATACGTACCAGATACAAAATGCCAGTAACACGCAGTAGTAATGCAGGAAGTCATACACGACTGTGGCAATATCACAGGACATATGGCACGTGTCAAGTGTCGACGCAGGACACAAATGTCCAGAATGGGGCCCCCTGCAAAGAGGAACACGTGCAAACCCCACCCACCACTGACGTATCGGCAGTAGAAACACAACCCAAACACACACCAACACCACCGTCCAACCCATGATAGCAACGGAGGCCGGACAAAGACCACCACGATGTGTGCACAAACAGGGACACAGGTAACCGGTGTTCCGACAACCCCCCACAGGCCACAGAATAATAGTATGGACATACGCATGTAATGCTGCGAAGGATGTGTGGTAGTCCTCAGTATCACAGAGGTAGGTACACAGATACACTGTAACCAACCATGACATATGTGCACTGTACACATCATACCTGCAGGTAATACATAGTTCAGTCATGTGCCACATAAATATCCACGTATGAATGAGGACAGGGGATAGACAAGTGTGAATGGGACAAATGCAGAACGTGGCATATGTATGATAACCGGCACCACCCACAGCATTGTATGCCAATAGCAGAAGCTATTGTTGGTTGTCCAAACACACGTGTCTGTACACACGGAATACCATAGCAATAACCCACGCCCGGATGTGGGTAATGCTGGATATACCCACGGTAGACGTGGTGCGGTCCCGAGGCCAATGCCCGAGGGACCACACAAAGGCAACCGTGGGTAAATACAGCAGTACCCACACCCAGACGTGGGTTATTGCTAGTATGCCATATCATCTAGGGAAAGAAACTATAAATTCCCAGACATAATGGCACAGCATAATGCCTGTTCGCTGCCCATCTGCAGATATCTGGCACCCGCGGCGGTGCGGACGTACTGCGCGAGATGTCCGTTGCCAATGTCGACACTGTCTCGCTATGTGAAACAAAGTCAACATAGCAATTCAATACAAAACAGCGACGGAGAGCCCGATGTCCCCATTGCTGTGCTGTACAACCTGTTCCGCCATGTTGAATGTGTGTAACAGAGCGGGACTGCCCCAAAGTAAGCAACGGACATGTCCGTGGCTCAGTTAAAGCTGTCACTCAATGTTAAACCCATGTAACATAGCGAGACAGGTTATAAATACCGAGGTATACTAATGGAAATAGGTCCGGGCGACCGGACCGTGTGCCATTACTATAACACGATCTACAACGGGCACGCCGGCCAATCAGCGTGCACGGTTAGGAATAATGGGGGAGGTTATGGTATAATAGACACGGACAAACCGTGCCCATGTGACTCGTCTGACATTCATACACGGTCAGGGCAGTTCCGTACACTAGGTGGACAAGACCAAACCCAAAGTACCACAGGAACACCCTGACAATCGAAGGCCTGTATACGTTGGGGCTATAAGCCCCCGTGATCCGAATATCCCTGCGGTCACGACATATGCATCCTGGGTCATGAGCAGCAGGGAATAGGGAATGTGTAACATGTAGTACCGCACTTTTCCTAGCAGGAGAATGGATGCCTGTGACGTACGTGAGTGCGGGGGGGGGGGGATATGTTAATGTAGCTATGTACCATGGGTATGCATATAAATGAGACAGAACAGCAAACGTGTAGTGGTCACAGCAACCGGCAAACGTGAATGCAGTCCCGTTTGAATTACGACTATAGAACATATAAATGTAAACGTGTACGTAATGCGTCTGTGCCGCAAAGACAGTTACATGTGTAAAGGTGAAAGTGTGTTCCGCACACGTCCATTAACCAGATCAGAGATATGTTACCGGAACAGTCACAACTAATACAGACTACGTAACCACACAGACCCAGTAAACATATGTAATCAGAATACGGATATGCATGTGCGCCTGCACGTAACCCAAATTAGGAAATGCAAGTGCGCCTGTGCGTGTGTGATCCGCTCACAGCAGGAAAAGTTAATGCTGTGTCCTCCACGTTAGTTATACATGTCTCAAAACTGTCAGCCTCTGAAAGTATGGAAACGGACAATGCCATGCAAAGTACCGGTACAAATAGTGAGAAACACATGATATGTGATAAGACAAACATAGAATGTGGATAGAATAACGGGTGTGTTAGTAGCAGGGATTGACGACGGGTATGCATCTGTAACCCGACCCACTTGTCAGAAGGTGCCACCGTACGTTTTGTGTTTTGTTGGTTCACACTTGTTGACCGGGCTAGGCTAGCTGGATATATGTCCAGTGTCAGCAGAGGCCCGTGGAGAAATGCTCCACACACAATAATAGCACAACATACCAAAGTAGTCATATATGTAACCAAAAAAGAACAACAATAGAAAGTGTCCAAAAAGGACTAGTTACATAAAGATTCCAGACGAAAGAGAAATATATGGTCAGTGGAAGCACATCATAATTACGGAATCAGGTCTCTATAGAATCAAGTAAGCCTCACATGACATGCCAGCGAATTGCCAGATAGACACAGGTCAATGTAACCCACAGCAAGATAAAGGGCCAACCAGCCGTACACCCTGCCAGAACCTGTAGAGTGGAAAGGTATGGTATGGTAATAGATGTGTGTACACAGGTAATCCACAGACAGTAACAAAGCAAGGTATGAAACGAGGGGTTCACATGTATATATGTACACACAACAGTCCGACGGCCCGTATATATGACACATGGATATAGATATGCCAAGTAATACATAATATGGGTAGTCAAACAGACATCCGCGAATGGGGAACATACAGCAGCGGTCAAAACCACTGGCCAGATGGCGACAGTCCAGCAAGTTCTACACTTTACAGATGCACACTGGTGTCCATTGTAGGACTCCAAAAATTGCTCCACTCGCAAACCCCTGCTGCGATTGACGCAAAAGAAGTGACAGCCGCGACTACGGAACAGCTAGACATATGCACTAAAAGCGTGTTCAAGGTTGATGACACATGTGTCCATAAAATGCAGGACATATGAACAGAAATCCCCAGATTGGCGAGTCCATAGAAGTGCGTCCACATCCCAGTACCGCACACATTAAGCATGTGTAATGTGTACCATCGAGGGTTGCAGCCATGGAACCTGGGTATGCAGAAATGGGCCTCGGTGTTGTTTGGCAGAGAATCCATTGGCCCACCCCGTGGGAGGGATGTGGGTATAGTACATGCCTTAATCCCCATTAATGGTGCAAAGCATCCACCGGATAATGCGGAAAGCAGGTGTGAAATGTGTACAGCCCTATATCAGTGTTCAGTAGGCGATTCCCATGGATGGACATGCGTACGACCAAGATGGCACCCATAACTGGAAATCTGTCGGAATAACACAGCTGCAGTAAGGCATAGCACAGGAAATACAGATAGGGACAACATTAGAAATTCCCCATACAAAGTCAGACCGTCGTGCCAATACCGGCGTACATAGCTCTCAACCTGCCATCACCAAAATGAGGATCACTCGCCTCCATAATGTGGAACAAATGGGCAAACTGTGGAACACATAGTAATGGCTCACTAACAACTTCAACTAGGAAGGTCATAGGATGGTTAAACTATGCCGTTCCCACTTATAAAGAAGATCCTTTAATGAATTAATATGATTAATGTCAATTGACCATGGATTTCACCTAAACCATTCCTAACACTGAATTTTGAGGGATTCCGAGGAGCACGACCCATTGAAGACCCCAAATGAGGTACGTCCCTCATAACCAGGTACACTGGAGAGGTATGCTGGCGTAGCCATGAATACGGATGTTATGAGTGTCACTACTCATGCAATGGAAATAGCACTCCCTATCACCCACCGCACAGTCCGGAATGCCTAGGCAGCAATCAGCTAGGAAGGCACAGCACTATGCGAAACGTAACAAGGGCAATGGCCGAACGTCAGGGTGTTTTCACATAATGACAACAGGTCAGGGTATGCAGGAGCTACCTGTCCAGAATACATGTACTGAACCGGTGATCCTAGGCGGACAGGTGAGAAGAAAGACAGCAGGACAGATGTGCAAACATGCATATGTCCTACCCCGGTAACTGTGAATGACAACGTATGCCCCGCGAAAGTCAATGTGGAAGGTAAGCAGACACAAAGGTGAAGTGTCCCCCAGGGTGCCATGAAGTGTCAGCATAACAAATGTCAGGCCCCCATAGCCGTACGTGAGCCCCGCCACCGATGGGAAGCACAAATACGACGCACACATATGGTACAGGAAAGAACAAGTAGTGTGGATAAGCAGATGTAGACCTGTGTGAGGAACACAACTGTCTGCGTGGGTGTGCCGTGCAAATACAAAGTAATGCCATGTGGTCTGTCATGCCGCCACACACTGTGTGTGTATTGTAGGCAGACAGTAGGTATGTTGTAGTAGTCACATACCCTGCAACTGCACAGATGTACGCAGACTGAGTAGAAGTCTGCCTCATATGTTCGCTGTGTTCCACGTAACAGTAACAGTCCAGCGCCCACATGATAACTGACGACAGGAAACAGCGACAAACATGCGAGGAAGACACCATATCAGACGGAAATACCATACGCATGCATAACATATCACTGTGCCCACTATCAATGTTTCTAAGAGCAACATGACATGACTGGCCCCGAGTGTCCCACTATCTCCTAAGGCCGTGTCCAGATATACGTCCCCTGAGGTGGAGAGTTATGAACAGACACAGATACATGTGTGTGGAAACACTAGTATCCACTGCAAGATGATGGGATGTGCTCATAGCCGGCCTTGGGCATAGGCCAACCAGGCGGCTGCCTAGGGCACCGCTCTTGCAGGGCCCACCTTTCCAGTATTTATGTCATGTAGGTACACCAGGATGGGGGCACCATGTGTTGTGGTGGGGGGCGCCATGGAGCCCTATTGCCTAGGGCAGCAGTTGACCTAAGGCCGCTCCTGTGCTGCCGTAGGAGGGGTAGTACGGTCCGCAGGTATGTGCTGAAGTGCACATGAAACAGCGGTCTACAAGGATTACCCATAGTGGCGACACCTGCACAGACGGTTATAGCGGGACATACACACGACCATGCACACAGCTCAGATAGACATACACACACCATAAACAGGCAATGATACACAAGGTCTATGGCATGTACGAGTACAGTGACAGTACAGCAAGGATAGCTGTCTGCCAAGATATACAGCAGATGTCTCTAGGGCGTGCCGGAATACGGACGTTGCATGGACAATGACTGGATATGCATCATACCACAGTTCTTTGTGTCAGCTGTGCAAATATGCGATACATGGGACAGACAGCTGTCCATGCAAGAGCAGCGCTATGGGCATAACATATGTATGTATATATACATCGAGAGAGATACAGATGGACACATGTGGCAAGGCCGGTAGTGGAACGTACACATCACTACCCCATCACACCACAGCAGGGCGCACGTGGAGAACACGCTACGGAGGTCGCCAACCACAGCAGGCACACAGGCAGTCCACTAGCCGCGTCTCAACATCCACAAACACAGAGATGTCGGCAGGATATAAGTGTTCTGTGGAACGTCTAAAACCATAACCTATGAACCCATGCGGCTAGGAGCATAGACACACACACACAGCTGGCAGGCATGGGGATTAACCTTACCCCTACCTACTCAACCGTACGACAGTATGACACAGGTATGGAATGCGCTACGTGGACCACTGAACACAGCACCGTCAGAGGCATACGTCTAGGTGGGTGACATCATCCGTAAAGGAATAGATGCTGATAGCCAAGGTATGTGTTGCAAAGCGTCTAAAAGCATTACTATCTCCAGAGGCAGCTGGAAACACACACACACACACACACACACACACACACACACACACACACCACAAACACACACAGGGAAGGGCCGGGAGTTGAACCTACGCCTACCTACATGAACACACTACAGCATGATGCATTTACAGAATGTGCTACCGAGATTACTGAGCACAGCGCTGTCAGAGGCATACTTCTAGGCGGGTGACATCATCCATAAAGGAATACACGCCGATAGCCAAGGTATGTGTTGCGAAGCATCTAAAACCATTACTATCTCCAGAGGCAGCTGGAAACACACACACACACACCACAAACACACACGGGGAAGGGCCGGGAGTTGAACCTATGCCTACCTACATGAACACACTACAGCATGATGCATTTACAGAACGCGCTACCGAGATTACTGAGCACAGCGCTGTCAGAGGCATACTTCTAGGCGGGTGACATCATCCGTAAAGGAATAGACGCCGATAGCCAAGGTATGTGTTGCAAAGCGTCTAAAACCATTACTATCTCCAGAGGCAGCTGGAAACACACACACACACACCACAAACACACACGAGGAAGGGCCGGGAGTTGAATCTACGCCTACCTACATGAACACACTACAGCATGATGCATTTACAGAACGCGCCACTGAGATTACTGAGCACAGTGCTGTCAGAGGCATACTTCTAGGCGGGTGACATCATCCGTAAAGGAATAGACGCCGATAGCCAAGGTATGTGTTGCGAAGCGTCTAAAAGCATTACTATCTCCAGAGGCAGCTGGAAACACACACACACACACACACACACACACACACACGCACACACCACAAACACACACGGGGAAGGGCTGGGAGTTGAACCTACGCCTACCTACATGAACACACTACAGCATGATGCATTTACAGAACGCGCTACCAAGATTGCTGAGCACAGCGCTGTCAGAGGCATACTTCTAGGCGGGTGACATAATCCATAAAGGAATAGACGCTGATAGCCAAGGTATGTGTTGCAAAGCATCACTATCTCCAGAGGCAGCTGGAAACAAACACACACACACACACACCACAAACACACACGGGGAAGGGCTGGGAGTTGAACCTACGCCTACCTACATGAACACACTACAGCATGATGCATTTACAGAACGCGCTACCGAGATTACTGAGCATAGTACTGTCAGAGGCATACTTCTAGGCGGGTGACATCATCCGTAAAGGAATAGACGCCGATAGCCAAGGTATGTGTTGCGAAGCGTCTAAAAGCATTACTATCTCCAGAGGCAGCTGGAAACACACACACACACACACACACACACACACACACACACACACACACACACGGGGAAGGGCCAGGAGTTGAACCTACGCCTACCTACATGAACACACTACAGCATGATGCATTTACAGAACGCGCTACCAAGATTGCTGAGCACAGCGCTGTCAGAGGCATACTTCTAGGCGGGTGACATAATCCATAAAGGAATAGACGCTGATAGCCAAGGTATGTGTTGCAAAGCATCACTATCTCCAGAGGCAGCTGGAAACAAACACACACACACACACACACACACACACGGGGAAGGGCTGGGAGTTGAACCTACGCCTACCTACATGAACACACTACAGCATGATGCATTTACAGAACGCGCTACCGAGATTACTGAGCACAGCACTGTCAAGAGGCATACTCCTAGGTGGGTGATATCATCTGCAGAGGCAAGGCAGCCGATAGGGAATGAAGACAGAGTGCGCAGTCACACAGCATGTTACTATCCCAAGGTGGGCGTACAGTAACACGGCAGTGCTGCACTCAGGAATACCAACTAACTATGGAGCACAACATCACGACATGGATACGGGATGCACCACAGACAGTACACCCTATGAGAGAGCAACCGGCGTGCATGATGTAGGCAGCCATTGTGGCATATCAACCACATATGACTCGCCTGGACGGCCACCATGGCTATGCAGGATGTCATTGGCCATGGCTGCACGCCTAGTAGCCGCCATCGGTGCCGACTGTACTGTGTTCCCACGCATGGCGTACTGGGCATGCCCTCACACCTAGCGGTCGCGAAGAGGAAACATACATGCACATGGGGTATAACCACAGATGGGCGCGATGTGCACTGTACTGTGTGTCCATCTACACAACTGCTTACTGGGCATGCTCACACACTTAGCATTTGCAGAGTGCAGACATGCATGCACATGGGGTGGAATCATGAAAGGGCAGAGTGTGGAACGTCGTGTGTGTCCACCTACACAACAGCAACCCGGGCATGCTCACACACTTGGCGCTTGCAAAGGGGGAACATACATGCACACGGGGTATAATCACAGACGGGCATGGTGTGCACTGTACTGTGTCCATCTACACAACTGCTTACTGGGCATGCTCACACACTTAGCATTTGCAGAGTGCAGACATGCATACACATGGGGTGGAATCATAGAAGGGCAGAGTGTGG
This sequence comes from Protopterus annectens, assembly GCF_019279795.1. NCBI lineage: Eukaryota > Metazoa > Chordata > Ceratodontiformes > Protopteridae > Protopterus > Protopterus annectens. The sequence goes on from NC_056733.1 coordinate 468,693,917, forward strand.
AACGTCGTGTGTGTCCACCTACACAACAGCAACCCGGGCATGCTCACACACTTGGCGGTTGCAAAGGGGGAACATACATGCACACGGGGTATAATCACAGACGGGCGCGATGTGCACTGTACTGTGTGTCCATCTACACAACTGCTTACTGGGCATGCTCACACACTTAGCATTTGCAGAGTGCAGACATGCATACACATGGGGTGGAATCATGGAACGGCAGAGTGTGGAACGTCGTGTGTGTCCACCTACACAACAGCAAACCGGGCAAGCTCACACACTTAGCATGTGCTACGCGCCGTCCGGCATGCAGACGGAGTGTACACACCGCAAGTCACGGTCAGGTAAAACCGTCCACACGCACAGGGTGGACACACATGCAGTTACTCGTACACACACACAGATGACATCACAGGCGTCACGGGTGCAGGCCAAACATGTACACACTGCAGTGAACACTGTAGCTGCCATGCCAGCACCATGTCATCGGTGCAGCAGTATGCCTCACGGTCCAGCAACAGCATGTGACATATGTCCACAGGTCTGTATAGCGGTGTACACCAGTCATGCAGAGTACACATGTACTAACAATGATCACACATGTGTGATGTAGTCCGCCCATATCAGTATACATAGGCCTGCTCCACACATACCACGGCCCTGACACAGCTATGACACATGACTGCTGCTGTACCACAGTGAACCAACGTCCATTTATGTCATACAAGTGATTGTCTGGCTGTGTGCATGGACTGCACACAGGACACATACAAAGCCTGTGATGTACCACATGCATAACACTGGCGTAGGCGGTAATACACACACGAATGGAAGGTGGACACATGTCTGTGGTATGCTCCCACTACAGGGTGTAGCGGTGTTCACTGGGACACATACCCTTGTATAGTTCACCTGTGACAGCTGTGATACCATACCACAGTCCATGTTCTATGTATGTCAACACACATGTCAAAACGTAGCAATGCATACACACATGGCAATAGGGGATACATGTGACACATGTACCGTGCATGGTGCAGCCATGCATGTGCGGTGGCCGATGTCCATAACATAGTTGCAACTCCCTACCACATGCATACCCATCATGGGGGCCGTTATATGGTGGCATAGTAACAGCATGTATGGCGGTATGTGTGTACATCATGTGTTTAAACACCTGTCCACATGCATGTGTGCAGGTGGTGGTCACAGGTGTGTCACACACCATCCTACCCTGCCATGTGCATACAGTATGCTATGTCGCTGTTACATGACAGTGCTGCCATAATGCATACCTATCGGTCAGGTGTCATCGACCGTATGTCACATGGCTACTGTAACACCTACCACCTCCCAAGTGCATATATCGGCACATCTGCCGGATACAGTGTTGGTACGCATAATGCACTACATTACCGCTGCACGCCTGCACATGTCTCATATGGCGGATGTGGCATTCCCAGCACCTACATGTGTGCAGGAATGTGAGCCCATATAAGATGCTGTAAGATTGGGGTGGTGTATTCAAGCAGTGAGTGTTATTAAAAATTATATTAAAATATGATGGGCAATGTGAAGACATTCTGAGATATAAATTACCTTTTGGTAAAGCAGCTGTGACTGTTATCTATATTTTCATAACTGCATTAGTCTCATAAAATTTGTGTTACCTACAGTTGAACAAATTGTGCCATCTTATACAAACCGTTAAGGTACACATTGTTTCTCACTGATACTTGCCATCCAACACAAATTGTTTGAAATATAGTGTATTTATTATATGTATAATTTGCATAGATTGGGCAATATCACAAACAACAGTAAGCTATCCACTCTTGTCATACATCCTTGGAAAGCTCTTGAACAGGTTAATATTACCCTCACTGAAATATTGTTCTATGTTGCACACTTACAGCTAATTGCCAGAAAATGTATAGTTGTCCCCTTTAGGAAAAAACACGAACCTGTAAATTAAAACATAGGTGCCAGTACACTAAACACCTAAAGTGTGATAAGAGACCTAGGGACACAGGTGGACAGTGGTCTCACCTTTGATAACCACATAGCCACAACAGTTAGAAAATCCTCATCACTAAGGGCTTTTCATCTAGAAAAAAGGAGGTCATTGTCCCTCTGTACTAATTCCACATTGGACCCATTATAAAATACAATGCCCTGTACCTCACAAGACATCTGCAACAACTAGAAAGGCCGCAGAAATACCGCACAAAAAGAATCACAGGCCTAAAGCAGATGCCTTATGCTGACCATCTAAAGAAACTCCAGCTATACTCTGCCGCATATCACCTACTCATAGGTGATCTCTGCCTAACATACAAGGCCATGTCAAATCCAGAGTTGCTGGACATACTAATCCCAATCCCTCTGAGCCACATGTTCCAGGGATCTTAACCTTTTCATCACAATAAATAGAACATGCCGGAGGAATAGTTTCCTGACCCAGAGACTACCGATACTCTGGAATAGGCTGCCCATATATGTCTTCAAGAGAACCTTGACGATTGGATGGGAGATAAGAAATTCACCCTGGGGATCACATCAATAGCCCTGCTAGACAGGCATCCAGGAAAGTAAATATTTGTGGGAAGCAATAGCCATGGAATCATTATGGCTAGGCTTGTATAGGCCCTAGGCCCGATAGCCTAGTACCTACCTATGAACTGAAGGCATACCTCTCAACCTTATAGTGCAGACAGAAAAGCCATGCTAGAAACATTTAAATGGCTAAAGTAGTTACCAAACTCCAATATAAAAGAGTAGAGGACAGTAACTTTACTAAAAGTGTTACACAACAACATTATGGTACAAGTAGAAGACAGAGTCCATATGACTCGAAGATGACTAGTTACTCCACATGAAATACCCTCTACCACTTATCCCCCTACTGTTAGTAATCAGGTTCTCACTGTCCTCTCCAGAGCTAAACACACTACAGCAATGGGCCCTGATAACATCCAGGGATGCCTTCTAAATAGTTTGATACATGACATGTCAGGCCAACTAGAACCTCTTTTCAGCCGCAGTCTCCAGACAGGCTTTATCCTTAGGGAATGCAGGACTGCAATGGTCATCCCTCTACATAAAGGTGGACCATCAACAGACCCATAAGCTGGACTAGTCCTGTATGCAAGGCCATGGAAAAAGTTATCATGGATCTAATAAATACATTGGAAATCTTCAAACACTGGACCCATCCCAGTTTAGTTTTGTGAAGGGTAGGTCACACCTACTAAACCCAGTGGACTACTGTGAGAATGCCACTTGAACCATGGATGACTGGCAGAAAAGTTCATACGGCCTACCTCAACCTGGTAAAGGCATTCAACACACTGCCTCACTTAGGTATTATAGACAATCTCAAAAATGTAGACATAAATCACTGTAACCCGATGGATAGTCAAGTGGCTAAGTTAGGCTAGGGGAATACAGCTCCTCAACTAGGCCTGTTACTAGTGGTGTTCCACAGGACTCAGCATTAATTTATTGTAGTGTCATGTTAACGGGAGTAAAGATGTAATGAAGTATAGAGTCTAATCTTGACATAAACACATGCGTGTCCCATGTGGGACAACCACAAAATTGCAAACAGTATTCTTTTGGTCACTCATGTCACCAGTGTTTGTGGACTAAACTTTTGGGAGTTCTGAGGATACGTGGAGTGAGTCAACCGATGGGATGGGTCTATAGGAGTAGGGAGTGGCCAATGTGTAGTGGTGTGGATATACCACGAATATGACTGGAAAATGGATGACTGCAGTGTTAGGGAGGGGTTGGGGTGTGTGTTTGGGGAACCAGGAGCCATGGGTATATGGGTATATATGCAAATGAAGCAGCACAGCAATAGTGTATTGGTTAGAGCAACTGCCTCATGAACAGACATTCCCATACCGAATCCCACTGTATAACATACCATTTACCATTTGTACATGAACATATTGCGACATCTGTCCACTGTATAACCTGCAAAATATCAATTAAAAGTTAACTGAAGTGAAGTGTCAGTGTCATAATGAATAAGGCACTAGTAAGCAGGTCAAGCATATATAAACACCAGTAAGCATATGTAAATGTGTTTACGCGGGGTATGTATTGCTTTACAGACACACACACACATATATATATATAAATATATAGACATATATATATGTGTGTGTGTGTATATATATATATATATATATATATATATATATAGTTGCAGACATATACAAATACGTATATATATTATATATATATATATATATATATATATATATATATATATATATATATATATATATATATATATATATATATATATATATATATATATATATATATATATATATATATATATATATATATATATATATATATATATATATAAATACATGTGTATGTATTTGTGCGTGCATAGATATACACAGATATACAGCTAAGATAGGAAACAGCACACAAGAATGACATATGTTCACAAGCTATGCCAATGGAAGTGAGGAGTCCAAGCAAGAAACATGAAACACGTAGCATGACCTTCCACCCCCCCCCCCAGCCGGACACGGGAAACATACACACAAACAATGTAAAGAGTCCACTGCTCCCCAGACCACAGGCAGGATACAACTGGGGGGTACACAGTACACCCGTGAATTCTAATCTTGGAACACAGACAGGAGTGTTCCTTGCGGGACACCGCAAAAATTGGCAAAACCAAAAGAAGGTGATAGACCAAACAATGTAGCTGGGGTGTATACATACTCGGAATACAAGGGTGGGAAACCCTGATGACCTATGGGCCAACAAAATTGTAAGGAATGGGTCCCATGAAGTGGAGAGTGGGCAGCGTGTAGTGGTGTATCCAGAACAGACCAGGACCCAGAGTAAGGATGAGTGCTGTTGAGGAGGTGCAGGTGGGGGAACTATGGGTAGCTACTTATGGGTCTAGGTGTGCAGGTGTTGGCTGTTGAGGAGGTGCAGGTGGGGGAACTATGGGTAGCTACTTATGGGTCTAGGTGTGCAGGTGTTGGTTGATGTAAGCCTATATGGACAGCCCCAGAGATGTAAGCGAATGTGTTCATTGGGCAGAGGTGTCGCCCAACGAGCAGCCTCACCCACTGCAGCAAAGTGTAAACTATATGGCAAGGAATGGAATAACCAGATGTAGACATATATATGTAGAGGTATGTGTGTGTATATCTACCCATAGCGACATAGAGATAAGCCTCTCCCTTTCCGTAGTACAAATGTATACATAGAGAGACAGAATACATATGCAGACACCCATAGACCCATATGTTGTGAGATATGTATGTATATATATATATATATATATATATATATATATATATATATACAGCAAAATATAAATATACATGTATGCATACATATACAGGTATATCTGTATATAGTAATGTAAATATATATATATATATATATATATATATATATATATATATATATATATATATATATATGTGTAACTGTAAATATACACATGTATATAGCTAGGATACGATATAGCAGTTACGAGTAACATATGTTCACAGGCCGTCCATATGGGAGTGAGGGGTCCAGTAAACAAACGTGTAACATGTAGCATCAACCCCCCCCCCCCCAGCAAGGCCAGTGAGACATACAGACACACAATAAAGGTAAACACACCACTGCTTCCCAGACCACCGGCAGGATACTACCAGTGGGAGAGACCTGCCAGGTCTAATCATGAAACATAGACATCGATGTCCCTTGTGGGTCACCAAAAATTAATGATCGGAGGCAGTCCCAGTAATGACTTATCACACCAGGCTGTAGATGTACACGGACCAGTAGGTTGTGCAAGCTTCATAACCCATTGGTCGACACAACGTATGACATGTGTCTCAACATGGGGAGAGTGGGCAGTGTGTAGTGGTGTGTTTATATCCCACCTGCATCCACAGTAAGGATGAGTGCTGTAGAGGAGTGGCAGGTGGGGGATCTATAGGTATGCAATTATGGGCCTATTTGTGCAGGTGTTGGCTGCCGCAGTCATATTAGGACTGCCCAGGGATGTCAGTAATATTCCAAAATGGGCATAGCTGACGCCCATACCTCTCAACCCCTAAGAGCACATCCACTGGACAGGGCATAAAACATTGGGGGAACAAATAGGCACCATACCTATGAACTGTCCCCGATTTCGTCTCAGTTTCTAACTCTGCCCCACTTAAACCCTCCTGAAACTAGTGACATTTGGAGGAAAGGTGGTGAATTACATGTAATGAATAATGACAACAATTAAGAGTTATAAACATCATTTACCTCAAAAATGTGTATGAATTCATATGCTCTGAGTCTGTCAATGTGTCATGTTAATAGCACCAATAATTTAAATGTGTCCCTGATGTTGTTATGCTGTGTCCCTAATTCAGTTTGTATTTTTCCCCAATCGTATGAGAGGTCTGATAGGGACCGAAAGCACATATTCCATTGACAACCTTAGAAAGATGATAGAATATTAGGTATGCAGTAGCATGACTTGGCTGAAGGATATGGGTTCCAAAACCAAATTACTTGTTTGTATTGATGAGTGTCATTTCCCATATATTAGCCAGATGGGTGCAGATTGTAAGGGGAACACACCAATAATTTGAATCAAACTCTGGACAGGCAGCGGATTCCGTACAGTTGAACGGCATACTGTCGCCTAATGGGCAGCCATTCCAAATACTGTAGGCATGTAATCCGATGTAATAGGCATCACAAGGTAATATCGTAGTCCTCACTCCCACCCAGGGGTGTGAGTGTCAGATGCAAACACCAAATGCAGTGCATTTGCAAGTGCGGGAGCAAGCAGGTGTAAGCCTGCCTCGGCTGCCAGTATGCGAGTATTACACTAGTAAAGCAATGTAGAGCCTGTCTAGCCTTATCTGTCTAGTCCATGGATTGAATCATCATGGACCTTATCAACAAAGATGTAGATAATCTCCAAACACTTGACCCTACCCAGTTTGGATTTCTCAAATGGAGATCATGCCTGTTAAACCAGGTGGACTTCTTCTAGACAGTCACCAATGCCTGGGACAAGGGCAAATTTGTGCATACAGCCTACCTAGACTTAGCCAAGGCTACTTACACTATCCACCAGTCAGGCACTATTTACAAACTCACGCTGCTAGGTATCAACCCTAATATTGTTAGATGGGTCGCTAATTAGTGTACTGATAAAGTCCATGTAGTCAAAATAGTGGAATACACCTCCAACAGAAGACCAGTAAACAATGGTGTTCCACAGGGATCAGTCCTGGGACGTCTATTGTTTGGGATCTGTCTGAGTTTCAAGCAAAAATTAAAGGTCTGTGGTTGACAACATTTGTTGATGACTGCAAGCTGTGAGCGGTCACAGAATCTGTAAACAATGTCAGCATGATACACAAGGGTCAAACACAAACCACTGATTAGTGTCAAAGTCATGGCCTTACTCTCAATGCAAGCTGGAAGCTGTCACCGAATCTCTAACATTGTCAACATCATACAAGACAGTGTCATACAAAGCAATGATTCTTGCCAAAGTCATGGCCTTAAACTCAATGGAGAAGACTATATTATCATCCCTTTCAGTAAGAGCGATATTCCTTTAAAGTACCACATCAATAGCAACACCCTAAGTATGGGCTCAGTGTTGACAGACCTGAGCACACAAGTTGACAGCAACCTTACCCTTGATCACTATGTCTCCACAGTGGTAAGAAGGGCATTCTATATTGCTCATCTCATAAAGAAGGGAATAGACTACAGAAAAATAAAGTTATAACCTCCCAGTAATCTTCCATCATCAGCACAATAATAGAGTACAACCCCTTTTGGTATGTACCCTGCAGCAGCTGGAGAGACCACAAAGGTTCTCCACAATGAAAAATCAAGGTCTTCAGCATCTGTCCTACGTTGATCATGTGAAATCACTGTCACGTTTTTTCTGATTCATATGGACTACTTGTAGGCAATCTCTGCCTTGCATGTAAGGCAGTCTCTGACCCTGCTGTACTGGAAATGTGTATCCAGAAGTCAAATTGTACACAGGATACTCACTCTAAAGACATTAACCTGGTATGGTACATTAATGGAGCATGCTGGAGGGACAGATTTGTCTCCCAAAGGTTACCACACCTTTGGAACATACTCCCAATTCATGTCAAACAGAGCTCCTCAATGGCCCTCCGCAAACTCAGTCTGGATAACTTGATGAAATTACCATGAATTCACATACAGGGGTTACACATCTCAGACAGGGTCAGTAGTTGCTGATTGTGGAAGCAAGGGTAGAACTTTGCTAGGCTTGTAAGGGAGCTAAGACCATTTGCCTAGCAACTTCCTATGATCCTATGGTGCTAGAGTCCCTATGAAAGGTGAGCCCATTTACTGTCATTCTGACACATCAAGAGCAGAAGTGAAGGACTCACCAGTCTTAAAAAAACAACAGGAAAGTAAGCACTTACTCACGTCTGAAGTACTGAAACCTGTGGGGGTGTGGTTGGTGAGGTGGGGGGATAAATCAAAGTAGCCTGAGGCATTTTTACAATTTTTTATTTCCGTTCCATGGTTGAGCTGTGAGCAGCAGCCGACTATCAACTGCTTGGTGGCCCTGCAACATCTCCATACTCCTTGTCCAGAAGTACCCTTTGTGGTGTGGACAATTCATTAAAAAGGGAATTGGTCTTTGTTCTACTGCTGAACTATGACTGCTTTTTGATTTTCCCTCAAGAATTGTTTACTCCCTGTCTGGTGCTAAACCCCCTATGTTGGGATGGCTCCTCATGGTGGGCATCATATTCAAGGGAGACTTTAATCACTCCTCTATACATCAGGAATCTTACATGCTTTAAAGTTACAGGCACAGAGATTCTTTGACTTTGTATATGCAAACAACCTTGACCAAATAGTGAATGTACCCAGTAGAGGCTACAACATACTGGACCTCGTGCTCACAAATATGGGAGAATGCTGCACCTCCCACAGTCTCTTGTCCACCCTGGCAAGGTCTGACCATAACGCTGTCACCTTCAAAATTCGAATCAACTCTGTAATCCTATTAAAACCATTAATAGTTAGGAACTATTCCAAGGCAAATTACCTTTTATTAGGTTTGTCAAAATGCAATGTGCCTCCAAACCCTGAGAGCACAGCAGCCGATGCTAAATTGCTGTCAGAAACTCTGTACAACCATGTCAATGGCTGCATGAAGGATAACGTACTTACCAGAAGTAAGCCCAAAACTAGCCCCAGAAACAAATCGCCCTGGTGGCATCACAAATTAAACAGAATATACAACAAAAGGAAAACGTTATGGAAAACATTAGGAGGAGTAATTCCCATTAAGATAAAACTCTCTTATCAAAGTGTAAATAATTAACTAAGATGGCTAATTAGGTAAAGCAAATTCAACTTTGAAGTTAAGACAGCCTCCCAATGAAAGATAACTATAAAGCTTTCTACAGTTATATCACAAACCTAAAGGGCAGCACACAGCTGGTGGTTAATGGTGCCACAATCACTAAGCCTAGCAATAAAGCAAACCAGTTAGTGGACAAATTAATTTCCAATTTTACCCTTTCATATCCCCAACCATCCTCTAAAATGACCCTCAAACATAACTATTCCAACTATAACTAGGGAGCATGTAGTGGCTGTTCTCACCCAAACCAAGAACATGGTCTCAGTAGGTCCCAATAACATCCCAGGATGCCTTCTGAATAGTCAGAAATAGGACTTATCAGTACCCATGGCATTATTATTTAAGTATAGTTATAAAATAGTCTTTGTGCCACATAAATGGAGGACTGTGATGGTCACACCCCTTCATAAGGGCAGACCTTCAACAGATTCTGGAAACTACCGATCCATTAGTCTGACTCGTCTTACTTTCAAAGCCATGGAAACAATTATCAAGGAAATTGTCAACAAGGACTTAGGAGACCTCCAGACACTGGATCCATCACAGTTTGGCTTTGTCAAAAGAAAGCCATGCTTACTGAATCTGGTGGACTTCTATGAAAAGGTCATGAAGGCAACGGATGAGGGGAAAGGTCATGCTTACTGAATCTGGTGGACTTATATGAAAAGGCCATGAAGGCAACAGATGAGGGGAAAATGGTGCATAAAGCCTACCTAGATCTGGCTAAAGCATTTGATACAATACACTCTGGCATTGTGAGCAAAATTATAGAACTAGGTATAAACCACTTTATAACATGCTGGATAGCTAGCTGGCTCATTGATAGGGCCCAGGATATTAGAATAGACAAGATCACCTCCATAAAGAGACCAGTCACCAGTGGGGTCCCACAGGGTTTTGTGGTAGACCCAATCCTCTTTGGCATCTACTTGTCAGATGTCAAAGTCAAAGGCCTCTGGCTAACCAAGTTTACAGATGACTGCAAATTGGGAGCAGTCATTGAATCCTCCCCAAGATGAGAACACCCTTCAGGAAGGTCTAAAACAGATAAATGCCTAATGCCAAACCCATGGCTTAAAACTCAGTACCAAGAAATGTATTCTAGTACCTTTTCAGAAGTCTGTCACCCCAGATACATCCTCAGTAAAACACCCTTAAGAGCTGATTTACTAGTCAGCGATCTGGAAACTCATGTAAATAGTAACCTAGCCTTTGACCGGGTCTATATTATAACAATGAACGATCAGATGATCGAACATTGTTATATTGACCCCAAAAGCATGAAAACTCAAAACAGCAAACAACCAGAACAGCAATTTTTATCCCAGGGAAAAAAATCGCTGTTCCCAAAAAAACACTAAACATTAAATGAAGTGGGGGGCTGTGCCCCCCAAACGGCCCCTACTTAAATATACCAACTCCAAGATTGCACTACAGTGAAGGAAACTGCACAACCCAGACGGCCAGCCCAGTGATTTCTTTCCCTGGGAAAAAAATTTGCTGTTCCGGCCATTCGCTATTTTACCAGTTCGACATTTAGTGTTCAAACTAACAGCGTTCGATCATCTGATCGTTCGCTAAACTAAAGTAGACCCTTTTGACCAACATGTGTCCAAGCTAGTAAGAAAATATTTCTATGTTGTTCAACTTATAAGCCAAGGTTTGGCATCTAAGTCCAGAGAGGTCACCATACCACTGTACTTGGCCTTTATCAGACCTATTATAAAGTATAATGCCCACTTTACTATGTACCTGAACAGACTCATGCACCAAGTGGAACACCCACAAAGGTTCCATACAAAAAGAGCACAGGGAGTAAACACAATATCCTACACTGATCATCTCAAAGCCTTGTCTCTTTACTCGGTATCATGGTGATCTTTGCCTGGCATACAAGGCAGACCTGGACCCTATTTGGATGAACCTTTTGCACATGCACAAAACAAACAGCATCAGAACTACTAAATTAAAAGACCTACATTTTGTTTTCAAGATAAATACGACATGTTGGAGAGACATATATGTTTCTCAGACAATTCCCATTCTGTGGAACAGGCTCCCTATCCGTGTGAAGCTCCATATCCCTATTTAAGAGTAACTTGGATCGGCAATTTTGTAGTGTACTGGCTCACCAGATGAGCAGTAGCAAGCGCCGCCCAAGCCACACCCCAGCTGGTTGATGTATTGCTGTTGTCATCAATACACAATATGATGTGGTTTTCTCCACATGAATACTCATCCTGATGAGCAAGGGCATGCATGTGGAATTGGGTGAGCCAAAACAAGTATGACAACGCTATGAATATTTTAATACTATTTGCATGGCTTTTCTTTAAATCTAAACAATTAATTTTTGCTTTGCTTTTGCAGGGGGCAAGCCCCCTGCACCCCCTGGGAGGGCACTGTGACCCACTCCCACTCCCACCCCCCACTACTCAACTATACCGAATCTGAGATCAGACTATATTGAGGAAGAGGCTAAACCCAGACTACAGGCAGGCACTGAACTGTGAGGTGCACACAGTCAGCAGTTGAACAGGGAGCTGCTAAATGCCAGGGTATTCAGAAATGCAAGGGGTACTTTTAAACTATTACAACTATTCTCACAGGAACATACAGTAGTCAGAGCTGCTCATCTGCAGTCATTATATGCATGCTGTCATGGGCTAATATGCATGGCATCCCAGTCATGCCTCATTTCCATTCCACCTCACAGCCATAATGGTTATCTATCATCCTGGCCATGCCCACTCCTGCGCGAAACTGCTGGTGAGCCAGTACACTACAATATCACCCTTGGACCAATGGATGGGTAATCAGAAATTTTCCCCTGGTCTAGCTAAATTGTCTGGAAAAGACAGAGTCATTCAGTAAATCACTCCCTATAAAATCAAGAATTTAATTCAAATTTGGCTTGCACAGCTAAGCTTATAAGGGCCACAGTGGTGACTAGTCTAGTATACACCAATGAACATCTTTCTAAATATGTTATGCTCCTTGTAAATGTCTCACTGAAATCACCTCAATTACAAATGTGATATAAATACAGGCCCTGTAATGGAATATTCACTTTTAAAAAAAGTAAGCAAATGAATAAGAAAATATGATTGCTTAAAAAAGTACTTGGGGATATAAATATCAACTTCAGGACCACGGATGTTGAGTAGAGGCACCAGCAGGAGCTGATGGTCAACAGTCTGGAGAAGAGCAGCAAAACTTTGGTGCAATTTATGAATATTCGACGACCTGTTATTTACCTCTTTTACAGTAACACCCATCAGTAATGAAACCATGCCCCCAAGCATGCGTAAAATCACGTCTATATTACCTTATCGTACAATCAAAATAGTGAACGCTCTTTCATTGTACCGATAAGGTCTAAAGCACAAAATATTGAACATACGGAACAGCAAATTTTTTCCCAGGGAAAAAATTGTCTGCTCCGCCAAAAAAAAAAACTTAAACACAAAGTGAAGTGGGGGGATTCACCCCCCCATACCCCCCCACTTAAATATACCAACTCCGAGATTGCAGCATAGTGAAGGAAATGGCAAAGTCCTGAAGACGGCCCACCGAATTTTTTCACTGGGAAAAAATTTGATATTTCGAGACTTCGCTATTTTGCCATTTCGACAGTATTGGATCGACAAAATAGCTTTCGCTATTTAGTCCATGCGAGACTGTAATATAGATCCATAAAATCTATGGGGTGATCCTTCTTTGAGAAATAGCCAAAATCACTCCTCACAAACCGCATTAGAATATGTTGCATATTGGATGGACTGCTGGGAATAGAAAAGGCAAAACAAAAAATAGTAATTATCCTTTTTCAGTACATGTTATGGTACATAGGATTGAAGGTGAGTGCTGTGTCAAGAATGATCATAAAACAAAAAGCTGCTTGAGATGCCAATAACTAGTCCCCGACAACACGTGGTGAGAAGGTTTTAATAATTAACTGAAGACAGATACTTAAAATAAAACAATAATAGTGGTTAAGCGCTTTCGTCAGAATTACTTCATCAGAACAATAGAATGTTACAAAGGTTCTCATTTTATACAGTTCCTTGTAAATCATTTGACCCAACCAGTTAAAATTTAAAAAGACAGTCATAAAAAAAATCCAGAACATTTCATATAAAAGGCTGTGGAGTATGAAACTATATAGTACAAAAATACAAATATATTTATTAACAATTCTAAACTTCATTGAAAAAGATTTATATAAAACTAATTTGTATAAAACTGAAGAAATCTGGGGAGTTGTTGTATCATAATTTACAAGCCCTGACCTTTAATTCTGGTTTGATACTGACAGCATCATTTAAGCCTGGAAATTCGGCACCATTTAACCTAAGTTGCCATTTGGTTTGAGCCCTAAGTAATTTATTGGTCCAATCCCCCCCTCTAAAATCTACCTGCACAACTTCCAATATACCAAATTTAAAACTGTGAAGGGGATTCACTTTAATGTGTTTAAATAAGGCATTCTTTTCATCCTTCTTATTGATACTGTAACAGTGCTCATAAATCCTACAATTTAGTTTCCTTTCTGTCTTGCCAATATAATAACAATGACAGGAATTACAAATAGCTAGACAGACAACACCAGTTGTAATACATGAACCAGCTACAAAATTAACATCAATACCATAGGGACCCAATCTAACTTTGGGACTTTCAATAATGTAACCACAATAGTCACATGAACCACATTTATGGGTACCTTTCTTCCTGCTTTTCACACTAGGTTTATTTTCCAAAATATTTTTCAAGCTACTACCAACTCTGTATGTAAATAAGGGTTCTGGGCCTAATACATTAGAGATATCTCTATTTCCCTTAAACATTGCCCAATTATTCTTAATAATCTTTTTCACCTCATTTGATGTTTCCACATATGTAATAACCATAGCTTGGGAAAAATCCTTACATTCACTTTGGTTAACAGTTGTGGTTTCTGCATCAGCCCCTAATAATGGTTTATATCTATCATTCCAATCATTCATCACTTGGTCCCTAATGTTCTCTACAAAATCTAGTGGATATCCCCTGTGCAGGAACATATCCATCACTAATTTAGTCTCTTCCTCTACTAGGGTCCTATTGGAACACATCCTTACAACCCTGACCATTTGCCCCTTAACTATATTTCTCTTAATATAGGGGGGGTGGTTACTTGAAAATTCAAGGTAGTCGTTGGAAAAAGTAGATTTCATATGCACCCTGGATTGAAATGAGTGGTTAGTAACATCCTTGAATATTTTTACATCAAGAAAGTTAATTTCATTACAATTACCTTTACCCGTAAATTTAAATTAATCACATATAGTATTAATATAATTGAGAAATGATTCAAAAAATATATCCTTCTTCCACAAAATAAATAAATCATCTAAAAACCTTCATGTGTCAAGAATGATACTGTACTCCTTTCCACAAAAGCCTAGAACAGCCCATATATATCTGTAATGGAAACATTACTTGATAAAGTGTTGTAGACCTGTTTAAGGGAACTAGAGTAAATCAGTTATTTTGGCGTATGCCTCTACTTGTCCCACTGTGAACTGCAGTTACTAATATTATTATCAGGACTCTACAGCTGTAGACACTAAATCGAAAAAACAAAAAAACAAAAACAGAACCTTACGGATGCACACAAATATGTACACATGCATGCATGTATGTGTGTGTAGATATATACATATGCACACACACACACACACACACACACACACACACACACACACACACACACACACACACACACACACACACACACACACACACACATAAAATAACAGAATTATAGCTACATATACAAATATACAAATGTGTACCTAACAGTTACATAACATGACTATTAAATGACCACAAAGCCTAAGACAAATCCCACGTGTCCTAAATAATTTAGCCACTCTGATAACACCAAACACATCTAAAAAAACACTGAATATCTAAGGAAATATCAACAGACATACTGAAATAACTGCTCACACAAACAAGAGAGATACAAACACACACACACAAGCATTATATATATATATATATATATATATATATATATATATATATATATATATATATATGGATCTACCTGACTACATCGACAGTGCATAACACCGACAACGAGTCAGAAGATCGACACGTCAGAAGACCGACGGAGGAAAACACCGACGCTGAGAACACTGAGATGGGGAAAGGATGTGTAAGTATGCGGTAGTGACGGCCGTTAGGGTGCGAGTAAGGTAAGTGTGCGATGTTGATGGTCTGTAGGGATAGGGGTGGGATAAGTGAGTTAGGGTTAGGGCGCGGGTTAGGTAAGGGTGCGAGTAAGGTAAGTGTGCGATGTTGACGGTCTGTAAGGATAGGGGTGGGATAAGTGAGTTAGGTTTAGTGTGCGGGTTAGGTAAGGGTGCAGTAGTGATATTTTTTGGGTTAGGGGCGGGTTAAGTGAGTTAGGGTTAGGGCGCGGGTTAGGTGAGTGTGCGATAGTGATGGACCTTAGGGTTAGGGTTTCGGTTAGGGTTGTAGATAGTTGTGTATGTAAGGGTTAGTGTTGGTTTGTAAGGATTTTGGAGTGCTTGTGTTGTGTGTGTGGGTTTTGGACAGGGGATTTGTTTTGTTTGTTGTTATGATGTGTTGAGTGTATGAGGTGTCGTGTTTGTGAACTGTCGATTATTTGGTGTCGGTGAAGTCGGTGTTATGAAATGTCGATGTAGTCAGGTAGATCCATATATATATATATATATATATATATATATATATATATATATATATATATATATATATATATATATATATATATATATATATATATATATATATATATATATCTTCTTCTTCTGCCTGCTCCCATTAGGGGTCTCTACAGTGGATCATCTTTTTCCATTTCTTCCTGTCCTATGCATCTTGCTCTGTCACACCAACCACCTGCATGTCCTCTCTCACCACATCCATAAACCTTATCTTAGGCCTTCCACTTTTTCTGTTACCTGGCAGCTTCATCCTTAGCATCTTTTTCCCAATATAGTCAGCATCCCTCCTCAGCACATGTCCAAACCAACATAATCGTGCCTCTCTGGCTTTTTCTCCAAACCTTCCAACCTGGGCCAACCCTCTAATATACTTATTTCTAATCCTGTCCACCCTAGTCACACCCAGTACAAATCTTAACATCTTTAACTATGCCACGTCCAGCTCTAACTCCTGCCTTTTGTCAATGCCACTGTCTCCAATCCATAAAACATAGCTTGGTCTCATTACCCTCTTGTAGACCTTCCGTTTCACTCTTACTGGTACTCGTCTGTCACAAATCACTCCTGACACTCTTCTTCACCCACTCCATCCTGCCTGAACTCTCTTCTTCACCTCTCTTTCACACTCGCCATTACTCTGAACTGTTGATCCCAAGTATTTAAACACATCCATCTTTGCCAACTCTACTCCCTGCATCCTCACCATTCCTCTATCCTCCCTCTCATTCATACACACATATTCTGTCTTAGTCCTGCTGACCTTCATTCTTCTCCTCTCTTGAGAATATCTTCACCTCTCCAGGGTCTCCTCAACCTGTTCCCTACTCTCACTACATATCACAATGTCATCTGCAAACATCATAGTCCACGGGGACTCCTGTCTGATCTTAAGAGGAAGAAATTGTTGTCTAGGAGCCCAGCAGCAACTAAACAAAAAAAAACCTTCTCCAGAGGAGATTATAACATCTTACGGGATGGTATAAATAGCTTCACTGCACCTTCTCCCTCTGATAGAAATGGCAACTATACTGAGCTCTACACCAATGTTTTATACAAACACATGAATAACTAGATTGACTTGGATGTATCTGATAGAACCAAAACAAGCTCCTCAAAGAAGAGCATACCTCCCTGATGGACAACTGCCATCAACAGGCTTTACAATAAGAGGAAGAAATTGTTGTCTAGGAGTAAGAGTGAGAGAGCCCTCCTAAGCTGGAAACACTTCCCCCTCAGCTTAAACAAGTTCTTGTGAAGTCCTCCAAGGCAAACTATGAGTCCAAATTAGTTTCCTCAGCAAAGGACAACCACAAGGCATGCTATACTTACATCCGTAACCTAAAAGGAAAGGCACAGATTTGTGCAGAACTTGGTGGCTTTGCAGTTGCCTGTCCATAATGTAAATTTGATCTGGGACACTCCTCCCAGTCTAGTGTCATTAGCTCATTCTACCTAATACAGAGAAAACATTGGAGAAGGCCAACCCACTTAGGTTCTTAACCTTGAATTATCTTCTGTTCCTGCTTTCTCCCTTTCTACTTTACTAAAAAAAAAATGCTGGAATCTCCAGTGATAAGTAGATTTTTGGCATTTTTAAACTGTTCAGAGTTGACTAAAACAATAATTTAATTTAGTTGAGAATATGGTTTGAATTAATTGCATTTATTTAAACTGTATTGCTACACACTCAAGTGTGCTAGCTTGCACTGCACTTGAATTATTTTTAGTGCTGTTTAGCTGTTTTTCTGTAAAAAAAAAAAATCTAAACTTGTTTCCTGCTTTCCTGTAACCAGTCTCATCCAGAAACAGATTTGCTGTATCCAGGACTGTTTGTAAGCTTCTGGGCTCCCCAAGCCTTTCTGTGTTGGAGGGAATCCTTCTAGCTTATCAGTGGCAGTGGTAAGCACTTGGTAGCCCATCACAAAAGGAGTAGTTTCTGGACTAGAAATTGTAGTTATTGGCCGTTTGAGCAGTTTTTCCATCTCTCTCAACTTTTCTGGTTTAAAAGGCCGTGTTTGAGATTGTTTCCCGGTTTTCCTGTAACTAGTCTATTTCAGATACAGATTTGCTGTATCCAAGGCTATTTGTCAGCTTCTGAGCCCCAAGCCTTTCTGTGTTGGAGGGAAGCCTTCAAGCTTATCTGTGGGAGCGGTAAGCACTAGGTAGCCTATCTACCACAAAAGGAGTAGTTTCTGGCCCAGAAATTGTAGTTTATTGGCTGTTTGGGCATTTTTTTCCATCTCTTTCAACTTTCTGGTTTAAAAGCCTGCATTTGCGCTTCTTTCTCACCTTTCCTGTAACTAGTCTAGTCCAGATACAGATTTGCTGTATCCAGGACTGTTTGTAAGCTTCTGAGCGGTGCCAAAGTCTGCTCTTCAATTTTTCCCATAGATCTGTTAGTTCTCTCCTCTCCTGCACTTTTACTAGCTTATCAGTCTAGCACTTTACCAGACTTCTTGTAGCAATTATTATAGCACACAAAAGTGCTACCAGCACTAAATGTCCTTCAAGGAAACAGCTCCTGTACTTATTATTATTATTATTAATGCCCACCCCTCCAGGCAGTTCCCTGTGCTTTTATTAACCTGGTGAACTTGGGCATCCTGAGGCAATGTAGCAACTGCCTCATGTACTCTGACAACCCTCTCCTCTTACCTCCCAACTTTCAGACTTGCGAGAGATGCACTAACATATACAAATTGGAAGCCATGCACTCTCCAGCAAAGAGTGGAATAGCTGGTCAAGAGGAGAAGATTAACACTTGCACCACACCACATGGAGCACATAGCCCTAGGGTTGGGAGGGTGGCCTAATGGTTAAGGTGTTTACCTTACAAACACAAGGTGTGGGTTTTGAGTCTCATAAGCGATAATTGGCTAGGCTTAAAATGGCTCACAAGGGCAGTTAGCTTAGTACTAATCTATGAACCCATGAACACACACCAGCACTGCCTTCACATAAAAAACACAAACCACACACCCAGCTTCGCAGAGGCTCTCAATAAAAAACTACCCAAACAGCAGAGACCTCCAAGGCAGAAACGCACTCAATCACCACAACACAACACTAATCATGAGACACATAACTCTCATAAACTGTGTGCCACTCAACCACATCCCCTAAGGCAAAACAGCATGCCCAACACACTAGTCATAGGTGACTTGATAGTGAAACACACTGATGTCTGACTCACTAGGTTGAATAAGGATAAAGTAACAGTCAGCTGCCCATCAGGTGACAGGATCCACCACATAACACATGTACTCAGGTCCCTAAGCAACAGGTACAAATATGGCTCTGTCATTGTACATGTAGGTGTGAATGACCTGAGATGTACCTCCCTGGACTACATGAAAAGTGACATGGAGGAGCTCTCAGATTATGTAGCCCAGGTGGGTATGACCCAAGCCCTGAGCAGCATCCTACTATCACCCAGAATGATACCACAGTACAAGCAGAAAATGATTGATTTAAACAATTGGCTAAGTTTCTGGTGTCATTCTAAGGCAATCCAGTATCTGTCTGCCTGGGATGACATGACTGACAAACCTCGATGCTTTGCCAGAGATGGCCTGCATCTGTCACCCCTGGGCTTCTGGATACTGACCAAGGCTCTTGCCACTGCTATAGTGCCTTTTTTAGGTGGTGTTCCAAAGAACACATTACCACTATAGCAGCTAAAAACAAATGCAATCTGAGGGTCATGCTGCTCAACGCTAGACGTACAAATCTCAAAATGCACTCGCTCAAAGCACTCCTTAAAATGGAGAACATCGACATTTGTGTTGTAACAGGGACCTTGTTCAAGGCAGCAGAAATCACCCCTGCACTACCAGGCTATAACTCATTCCACATCTTTCAGTCCCAGAACTTGGACCAAAGCTGCAAAGGCAGTAGTGTTTTCATATTCATAAAGGATGAACACACCTCCAGAATGGTAGCCCAACATAATGCATCAGAGATACTTCAGGTGTAGCTAACATTGGGTAAGACAGTGATTCAGGTCGTAGCCTGCTATAGGTCCCCAACCATGTCCCAAGACTCACACTCCATATTCCTAAGCACCCTGGAGAGTATTAGGGTCCAACCTAACACTCTCATACTGGACAACTTCAACTACCCCTTCATTACCTGGGAAAACTACTCATGTACCAATACACTTGCCCAACATTTCCTGGAATTCATTAATTCCAATGCCCTGGACCAGCTCGTTCCTACCCCCATTAGAGGTAGCAACATCCTTGACATGGTCAACTCCTCCCTGGTTAGATCCGACCACAAACTAATCACCTTGGAAGTCCACATCCCCCCACACCATCGCAAAGGTAAACACCATGAAAAACATCTCCAAAGTTAACTCTGGGCTCCTAAAAACAGAGGTGGCTAACTTCATGACACCCATGCAAATGGAGAATAGTTGCATGACCGCCGAATCATACACCAATGCACTGTACAAACACATACACAAATGCATGGACCTTGCCATACCCAATAGAACCAAAAAAAAGAAGCCAATCTGGTGGTCTCCTGCCATAAAGAATCTCTACAACAGAAGGATGAAACTTATGCAGAACAAGACTGGAAAAAGTCCTTTATCAGCCTCAATAAAAAGTGGAGATCCCTCATTAAATCCTCTAAAGCTAGCTATGAAAACAGAATTGCAGTAGATAGTAAAGACAACCACAAGGCCTTCTATAGTTATGTAAAGAATCTCCACACCAATACCCAATTTGCTCTGAGCTACTGCACAATGGTACCTTCTATACCGAGCCAACAGATGTTGCCAGTATACTGGCTAACAGATTCAGTGGCAACTTTACCCCTCCCCCTCAAAGGACCAATCACAATGCCAGTAGGTTGCCAGGCATCCAGTATTACTGCTGACCATGTTAGAACAGCACTGTCCAAGGCCAAGAATACAGCTTGTATGGGACCTGACAATGTCCTTGGCTGTGTTCTACATGAACTACAGAGTGAACAGGCACCTCACCTGTGTGCCCTTGTTCAATCACAGCCTCACCTCAGGCTTTGTCCCTACTGAATGGTGCACTGCTGCAGTCATCCCTCTCCACAAAGGAGGAGCGACTAAAGA
This sequence comes from Protopterus annectens, assembly GCF_019279795.1. Classification (NCBI taxonomy): domain Eukaryota; kingdom Metazoa; phylum Chordata; order Ceratodontiformes; family Protopteridae; genus Protopterus; species Protopterus annectens. The sequence goes on from NC_056733.1 coordinate 468,715,194, forward strand.
CCCTGAGAGCTATCACCCTATTAGCCTGACGAGTATGATATGCAAAGTTATGGAACACATCATCATGGACCTAATAAACAAGAATATAGGGAATATCAAAACTCGGGCTCCCACACAGTTTGGTTTTGTGAAGGGTAGCTCATGCCTGCTCAACTTGGTCAACTTCTTTGAGTCAGTCACCAGAGCTGTGGATGAAGGCAAGATGGTTCATACAGCCTACCTTGATCTGGCCAAGGCCTTTGATACCATTCCCCACTCAGGAATCATAGAAAAACTCACTAAGCTAGGCATCAACCCCTATATCACTAGGTGGGTTGCAAACTGGCTCGCAGATAGAACCCACAGTGTGAAAGTAGCTGAATCCAAGTCAGACTGCTGACTTGACATGAGTGGAGTCCCGCAGGGTTTGGTCCTGGGTCCTATACTGTTTGATATGTACTTCTAAGTCCAGGCCAACATGAAAGGACTCTGGCTGACTAAGTTCACAGACGATTGCAAGTTGGGATCTATTATTAACTCCCCAAGTGATGTTAACATCCTACAGAATGGCCTCACTGGTGTGATAACCATGGCCTTAAGCTCAATGCCAAAATATGTCTCATCATTCCCTTTGGGAAAAACCTGGTTCCTATGAATTACCACATTGATGGTAGTCCACTGAACACAGAAGGCATTATAAGAGATCTGGGAACACAGGTTGACAGCAACCTCTCTTTTGATCACCACATTGCCACTGCCATCAGAAAGTCCTTCTATGTGGCACATGTCATTACTAAGGCTTTTGCATCCAGGAAGAAAGAGGTCAACTATAGTAGAACAACGCTCTGAACAATAGCTAACATGACCCTAAAACGATTCCAAAAATCTATTAAAGAAATCTGGCATCCTGGTCAAAAATTCAACCCTAATACTTCTCCCAATAAACTCGTCACTCAAACCTGCAATAGAATTCATCGCTTATTGCATAGACAGTATAGTGTTCTTAACCAAGGATTCCACATCCAATTCCACAGCTGCCCAGCAGCCATATATCACTACGTGCACTTTCACCTTCAAACCAGTTCCCTCATTCCATGTAAAACAACTGAAACTCAACCCATACTCAGCTTCAGCTGATGTACTTCCAAGTGAGTACTGTAAAATAGCAGCCAATAGCATTGCCTATCTTGTCTCAATCCTTATAAATACATAAATCTAGGAATCCCATGTTCCCTTTCTTTGGAAACAATCACATATTATATATCTACACAAATTAGAAAATTCACTAACCTTAGACCTAAAGTGATATTAGGTTCATGGGAGAATAGTAGGCCAATAGGCCTGAAATCAGAATCAAACTGTGTAATCCACACCTCCCATACACTGCACTTCTAATCCTTATAGATACTTTTAAGAAAGGCAGAGATAATGACAAACTAGTCTCTCCCTTGTTTCTATACTTGTTTAAAGCCTTCGACACAATTTGTCACACCAAAATTCTACTTCAAATGTCCACATTAGGTCTATCGCAGAGCACCCTTCTATGGTTCAACAGTTACTTGTGCAACAGCTATCGGTCATACAATGGCAGTCCGCCCTCTCTCCATACCTCCCAGTCATCAACAGTGTACCACAAGGCTCTGTCCTTGGTCTCCCCCTCTTTAACACACCAACACCCTCCACTGAGCCACTCAACAGGCTTCCCTAATGCAATACAGATATGTTTTCTGTCGCAAACTAGCTAACTTCCACCCAGACACTTTTAAAACTCTCCTCGCTAGAGGAAATTGTAAATTCCTCACCCAACTCCCACTCAATGAAGCAGTCCAGGCTTTCAACTCTACCTTCTGTAGCATCCTAAACTCGCTTACTCCACTGCACAAAGTACATATACAATGTCATATCTCCATGGCTCTCTTGCTGTCCCTGTATCTATCCTATTCAATCGCTCCATCTCTGAGTCTAAAGTCCCTTCTATTTGGAAAAAGTTCTACACTCTACCTATATACAAAGGAGGTAACTCCTCAGATATCTCCAATTTCAGAACTATTGCTATCCTCTCCCATCTCCCTAAAGTCCTGGAAAAATGTACACACAAACAAAAAAATCATGCAATATCTAATACAGGAAAATCTACTACCACCCACTCAACATGGCTTCCCACCTAAACATAGCACTACCACAACCCTAATATCCTTCAACACAATTTCTCAAGCCAGAGATGACCACAAACTTATCCCTTGACTTTTCTTACACCTGTCAAAATCACACTCTTCTGCTGAAAAAACTATCTAACCTTAACTTCTCCTCTGATACTGTTGCATGGTTCTCCAGCTACCTCATTGATAGGCTGCAATCAGTGAGATGGCACTCTGCACTATCCCCTCCTCTCCCAGTAAAAATGGTAGTTCACCAAGGATCTATTCTTGGGCCACCACTTTTTAACGTCTTTACTAATCAACTGTAGACTTCTTGCCCTCAGTCTTCCCTAGTTCAATATGCAGATGACTCTACAGTCATCACCATTGCCAACTCTCCCTCTGAACTCTTATCAGCTATTTAGACATCGTTCAACTCAGTTGAAACCTGGCTCTCCAATAAACAGCTCATCCTCAACCCTAAAAAAACTAAACTGTCACTCCTTCTCCCCAAAAATGTTAACAATAGTAAATCTACCTTCTCCATACTGTCTCTTAATAACACTCACGCTGAAGCTGAATCCAGCAAAAAACTCCTTGGTGTCACCATTGATGATCAACTTACATTTGACATACATGTCAATAATTGTATCAGAAAAACTCACCAGAAATTAGGGTACCTGTACAGAAACAAGAAGTTTCTCACTGCTGAAGCCAGGATTACATTCTCTCATGCTTACCTTTTACCCAGTCTAATGTACAGCTCCCAAATTCTCACAAATTTCAACTCCTCAATACTGACTAAATTAGAGTCTACTTATAACAAGGTTGTTAGATTCGCTGCACAGCAAGCTTATACATCCCATCACAGTCTCTCTCTAAAACACCTAAAATGTCTTGAACTACCCCACCTGCTTCCTCTCTCTCAGCTCTAAATCATCCACTCTATCCTAGTCCAGTCTTGCTACTGTCTGACTATATCCTCCCTCATCTCCCACTATTCTCCTATTAGACCTCTCCAGGGTTCTATCCAAGACATATTACAAATCTATAAACCCAACACCAAATCTGGGTGCAACATATATAGTTATCATCCTTCTATTGCTTGGAATAAACTCCCATTAGAAATCAGGACCATCACATGTCCTAAACAATTTAAGACAGCCTCCAAAGAGTATTTTAAATGTCACTGGACATGCCACTCTACTCACCCCCCCTGAATGTTTCTCCCATCTAAATGACAATCAATCTCCTGCTCTCTACTCTTCCTCTCACATGCTGCCTCTATCCTTCCCTGAACTAGTCCCTCAACTGTCTTTTCAACCTAATCTTCTAATCCCTTTGAATAACATTCTATAGTAGATGTCCTGCCTAACTGCAACTGTCATTATGAATTGTATTTCATTATGTAACCTCATGTTAATATTTCTTATTCTCATAGGACATATTACTAATATCTAATTTTTGTACTGTACTAATTGTGTATTCTCTGCAGTTTTAATTGCTTTTGTTATATGAAAATTGTATTCTTCTTTAAGCTTTTCTCTCCAGGCCTCCGCTGAAAAAGGGCTCCTGAGCTCACTTGGACATACCTGGTCAAAAAAAAGGCAAAAAAGCAAAGCAAAAAGAACATGGTAGACCTCCTAAAACATAAGACTCCCAAGGAATCAGTGAAAAAATAGCCAGTTAGTAATGGAGATAACACTCCTCTATTAACATAAATACACACTGAAATTACTGCACACTCAAAGTGCAGGAAAACTAGCAAACTGTAAAGAAGTAAACCTATACTACAAAGCTTTACACTACATAAACCATGCAACGTGGAAACAAGAAGTACATCAAATAGATACTGTCCACTTAAATTTCTCCAGTAATGAAAACAAAGCAGAAGAGATGACATCAATAACATACAGTCTAAATTAGAATCTCTCAAACATAAAAATGTTCACTTACCTGTAATGTCCAAGTGTGTAGTCTAAACAAGTCTCATTAATTCGTCGAGCAGCCGTCTCCTACAATGCTGATTGCTTCTCCAGATGGTTTGCAGACTCTATAGAACAGCTTAACCAGCAGAATATCGTCATTATCTGTAAAACTTACTTAAAAATTCAAGTCACCTATAGCAAATCATGACAGTCATTTATAATCCCACTGTCACCAAACACAAAAAGCAAAATTCTGAAAAAACTAGTAATTTAATCAAAAAGGCTGCAATAACCTCTTGTCCAATCTTCCCTTATGACTGTGACTTCCACAACTAAGCAGAATTCTGTAAAAAGCAACACACATATCATTTCATAAAACAGCAAACTTACCCCAAACAATTAAGCCAAGCCTTGTCTCTCCACATGATGCACCTAGACAATATCTGACTTTACTACTTTGTAATGAATGCATGAATAGATTACACTGGTTAACACATTCAGATAAATGCATACATTCAAATGCATAAGACATTGTTAACAGCTCAGCATTAAAATGTCTCATTCAATGAAATGAAAGTCAATACCAAGCCAGAAACCAATGCACTTAGCACCTCATCAACTTGAATATGACAATTTTCACCTCTGCTGGCACCCATTGTTTAATCCAGTATGCCCAAGATCAAAAGCACTTAACAGAAAGCCAAGGATGACTGTAGCAATTTTAGAATAACATGCAAACCAATTGACTCGGCCATCTCTTACCACAAACTGAAAATTATGCAATTTTTTTATATATTTAGTCAGTGTTTTAGTTAATGTAACAAACTTAAAGAAACTGAATTTTCAGTGGAGACCGACATCTGCAGACAATGATATTAAAGCTACATATACAGTTGTAAGAGCCCTATTTAGAGGCTTGTAACACACGTAACAGTTGTGAAAAAAATAAGTTCAATGAAAATCAGGGGAACCACAAATAGCTTCCCAAGAGGAGGGTTGAGAAACAGAGGCTGGCATAAGAGGAAACACTTTCATTTTAATGATGTCCTTCCCTGAAAGAAGCAAAACCTCTAAATACATGAGTTGGGTTAAGCTTATAGAAACTGGCATCTCAAGATGGCCTGAAACACAAAAGGAAAAAGTACATTAAACTATTTTGACTGATATACCTTATTTGTTGTAGTCATGTAAACATGTTATTGTCTTGAAATGCCCTTACCAGTGCACACACTGTCTGTAAAAATATCATGCATAAACCTTTTGTCCGAGTCTTCGTGACACACTGTAAAAGATCTCAACGTTCAGTGCAGATAAGACAGCAATACTCCTTCTCCACTTCCATATACTGCAGCTCTATTCCAGTCACCCAAGAGTCCTCCTACGGGTTCTCCACTTTCTTCCTACATTCCAAAGACATGCAGTAAGTGGATTGGACACACTAAATTGGACACAGGTGTGAGTGTGAGTGCGACTGCTTACGGCCAGCCACCTGGTGGTGTAAACCTTGGCTCTAGATAAGTTGGTTGTTAGCTAGCCAAGTTTCAGTGAGGTTAAAAGAGATTTGAGTTTGGGTGAGTAGGTGAGAGGGGTTGTCAGCAATGGTGTTCATAGTGGAGCCATCAGCCTACTGTATGGGGGATGACTAAGGACAGGATGTGTGGAGCTGGTTAGTAAAAATGTTAAAAAGAAGAGGACCAAGAATTGAGCCTTGCGAGACACCCACTTTTATAGGGAGAATGAGGACAGATTGCTGTCTGTTAGTGAGGTAGCTGGAGAATCAGCAGATAGTTGCAGGGAGAGGTGTAGTTGAGAAAGTTTATATAGAGGAGGATGGAGTGGGAAGCAGATATATATATATATATATATATATATATATATATATATATATATATATATATATAAAGTTCTCCAATTCAGGATGGTGCTGGTAAGTTGCCGCACACTGGTGAAAAATGGTAAATCCCACTATGCAGCTCTGGAATAAATCAATCCTTTCTTATTCAAAGGTTATCCAAACAGTTGCCATGTTCAAGCATCCAAATGTAAATAGTGGACAATAGGTAGAACTAAAACCAAACTGGACCAAACAGGGCCAGAAGTTTATTAAAACATTAAGCAACACGGTACAAAAATACTGCTTTTCGTCCTTTCACCATACAAAGACTTCTTCAGACAAATGGTTCTACACAAGAAACCAGCCTGTGTTATAAAGGCAATTTCCAATTCAAATTGTGCCCCTCCCCTGGTACAATCCGAATGACCACATTTCCTGATCACAAAGCATTTGTCATTTACTCTTCCTAATTATACAACCATTCAGTAGTATACACAATTCACTTGCAAGAACAAAAATAACATCCTGAATTGGAGAACTTTGTGAGTTTGTGTATGTGTTCCCAAGTTTGCTATATATATATATATATATATATATATATATATATATGTATATGTGTATAAATACACACACACGCACACATACACTGTGGCACAGCAGGCAGCTCTGTTGTCTGACAGAAGGGGTTCTTGGTTCATTTCTTGGCTGGGGTGCTTTTTGTGCTGAGTCTGAAGAGACTGAATGTCCAAAATCTGCTAGCATGGGTGTCTTCCAGGTGCTTCAATTTCCTTCCAAATTCAACAGACTTGTAGGAGTTGGCTTGAACCCTTAGTATTGGCCATAAGTGGGAGCATGCATGCGAGTGTGTGGAATGGAAGAACAGCCTAAGCAGGGTTAGCCACCCAGCAGTGTGAACCTTTGTTTTAGTTGAAGTGACAACCCAACCATAAGTGGAACAATGGGGAAAGGGTTTGTGGATGGACAGATACATGGATGCACACACACACACACACACACACACATTATATATATATATATATATATATATATATATATATATATATATATATATATATATATATATTATATCAGCGAACACTTAAAAAAGCGAACGCTGATTGATCGACCTAATTTAAGTGACAGCTTACAATCTCGAACTGTCAGATCAGCAATTTTTTTCCCAGGGAAAAAAATCGCTGCTCCAAAACATATACACACAACACAAGCACACCAAACAAACAGAAATCCACACACATACACCTAAAATCTGATACCTAACCCTACACTAAACTATGCACACACCACTAACTACCCACTTACCTTAACCCAAACCCTAACCCTAAGGTCCGTCACTATCGCACACTCACCTCACCTGCTCCCTAACCCTAACACACATAAATCCGCTCTAACCCTCTTGTCCACTCAATCCCACACACACCTAACCCGAGCTCTAACCCTAACTCACCTAAATCACCCTAACACTCACATCCACACAATCACACACTTACCTGAATCCGACCGGTAACTTTCCACCATAACACTGAAAATACCAAAGCAACAGAAATGGACAACCAAATTCTTTCCCTAGGAAAAAATTCAACTTTCTGCTGCTTCGATATTTTCCACTTTTGAACAAATAACATAGATCAATCACCGTTTGCTTTTTTAACAGTTCGCTGATCTAATATAGACCCTATATATATATATATATATATATATATATATATATATATATATATATACACATACAAACACACACACACACGTCACATATATATATATATATATATATATATATATATATATATATATATATATATATATATATATATATATATATATATATATATATATATATATATATATATATATATATATATATGGGTCTACTGCTTTTAGTCGAATTACATTTGGTTGAAAATTATTTCAGGCAGCCTACTTCACTGAAAGCTCATTTGATTGAAAGCTCATTTGGTGGAATTCCATTTGGTTGAAAATGGAATATAGCCTCTTACCCACTGCAGTGCGACCCTGGAGTGTGAATATAAAGTTGGGGGGGTGGGGGCACAGCCCCCCACATTGCGGGGTGTGGGGGGGGTTCACGGGGACTTGCCACTCTGCAGAAATGTAAAAATTAATTTTATGTTCGAAGTTTCAAAACTTCTATCATGTGGTCTCAATCATATGAATTTTGAAGGTTTGAAACTTTGCTCACTGACATAGACCCTATATATATATATATATATATATATATATATATATATATATATATATATGTATATCCCCAATAAACATTAAATATATAATTAAATATATCATTCATATAGAACATCAAGGAGAATGGAAACATTTTCACCCCCCTAGCGGCCCTAGGTCAACTGGTGCCCTAGGCAAAAAGGGCTCCACGGCGCCCCCCAACTCATCACCTGGTGCCCCCATCCTGGTCTACCTACACCAAATAAATACTGGAAAAGTGCCCCTGCTAGACCGGCGCCCTAGGCGGCCGCCTAGTTGGCCTATGCCTAAGGCCGGCCATGCTTATGAAACCAAGCATATAGCCAATCACTTTAACATGGAATTGCTGCGGCTTTCCCAAGTATATACTATATGATTTTGTCAGACAGCTCCCACAATGATTACTGAATAAACAAGCTCTGTAAGACATCATAAAACTTGGTCAAAATATTGGCAATAAGCTAAATTATAAGAATTATGAATGTTGATTATAAGGAAGGTTGGAACTATCTTGAAAGTAGAAATTGTGAATTTAAATAGTCACATCTGATCTACTGCAGTCTCATACAGTTTATTTATTTTAGTTGCTAAGCACTAGCTACAAAATTATTGTTACATTTTGATAGTGAAACTAAATGTTGCAATGTACCTAGTCTGTGTAGTCACAGTCTGAAAGTGATTAGTTTCAATGTTTCCATGTTCAGGAAGCTTGGTTAAAGTTGTCAAATGCAGAGTTGTGTTGAATGTTACCAGTTTATATGTTACATATAATCTAAATTTAAATTATCCTCCCAGCATATTGTTATTCTGTATCAGTTGCTACCTGAAATCTTTGCTTTCTTTGCCATTCAGGCAAAACTTCAATTGGAATGCATTTTGGATTTGTCACAGTCATGTTTACAACACATGTAGCAAAGTGCATTAACTTGAACACTTTGAAGATGTCTTTTTAGAAATACAGGCAGTAGAAATAGCGTGGTGTCTTTACTTACTTGGTGCATTATTAAATTATACATCTAACCTCCCAGCTCTCAGAGGTACAAACACTAGTTCTGTGTGGCCAACAATGCCAGGGTATTTCACCGCTGGTATGAAGTACTGTATGTCAGACCTGCTGTTAAATGTGTTCATCCTTAGCCTCCCAAATAGCTTCATGCCAGACATATAGGGAAGAGCACTGGTTGTTCTTCATAAAGGTGGCACCACTACTAATGCTAGCAAGTATAGTGGACCCAAGGATCATTCAAGAGGGTCTCTTATGTATAAACACATCATGCCAGGAATATGGAGTAACAGTAATGCAAAAAGTGCAATATTGTGTCAATTGGAAAACAAGGCACCCTCATACCTGCCACATAGAAGATAACCCCTCAATGTCAGTGCATTTAATAGAGACCTGGGCACTTTTGTATTTAATGAATTCTCTTGCAACCGCCATGTCTTTATGGCTGTT